>NC_142674.1:18118658-18196158 GCF_964200805.1 Pocillopora damicornis
TGCATTAAGGACTAAAAATTTGTCATTAGTTAAGGGTTGAGGGCCTCTTCATATGAGCCCGGTAACCGGGCTGGCCCGGTTACTGGGACGAATTTTGTCGTCTGTTCATATGGGAAATTTCAGCCCGGTTACCGGGATGAAAAAGAGTCGAAAAGGGCGCGAAACGTGGACTGAGGCCCTGGGAACGAGTTTGAGCATGCGTAGTTGAAAAATTTTCATCCCGGTAACCGGGCTGGAGTGTTCATATGGGAAAATATTTCATCCCGGTTACCGAGATCTCGGTTTCTACAACCGAGATCTCGGTAACCGGGCTGGCCCGCCTTCTCATATGAACACATCGAAATTTTTACAAAGGAAATAGGAGTGAGGCGAGATCTCGGTAACCGGGCTAGCCCGGTCAACCGGGCTCATATGAAGAGGCCCTGAGAGAGGCTATTTGAAAAATGTCGAGTCTTGCAAGCCTTTCATTCAATCTTGTTATCACCATAGCCTCTGTAACTAATCTCAAACTCCCTTTTTTTCAAATTTCTCAGAGTCTGGGATCCGAACCGACAGTCTACTTCCAGATCGTGATGCAAACTGCACGAGAATAGTGCATGAGGTGGTTTTAATTTACATCCACCCAATCGCCAACCGCCATTTTGAATTTCCAACGATGCTCTCAATCTTTCTGTTAATTATTACAACATTGCGATTCCTTATCACTGTTCTATACTTAGTTTGTAAGGAAACCCTTTTTTAAGACAATGATAGTTCATTTCATTTCGCTTTTATTGGCCGAAGAGAACCTGATTAAACAAAGCCAAACTAGCTCTTTGTCAAACGAGAGCGCGCTGTCATAGACTGTTATGCTCCGATTGAGGATCGACCTTGCTTAAATACTTTAATACTTCATTACTTTTACGGGGATACTCCTAAAACTGTGTACAATATACAAGGAGTTGAAAAGTAAATGAAATAAATAAATAACCAAATAGAAGAGATAATTATTTAGATGCTAAATCTTAATATATCTACGTTAAAAAATTACTATTTACGAGAATTAAATACAATGACTGAAAATGGAAATAAGAATATATATCATCGAAAGCTAATCGTGAATCCAGCGGTAGGCATTACATACTAGTGAAGGGAAAAATGGCTGCAGTTACAGGTAACTGATTCTAGGTTACTATCAAACTTGGGTAGAACGAATATAAACTAATAAACATTGTAACTGGTCTGAATATGACGAACGGGGAATGCATTACGAACTCAAGAAGCCCTTTTTAGAGGACATGCTTCAAATGGAAGGGAGATGCGAACTAAGCCTTTTAGGATTTTATAACACGTGGATGATTGGTACGAAATTTTAAGTTACCAAGAGTTTCCCAACCAAGATGATTTAACACAAGAGTAACATGACAATAATTTTGCTTCCAGTCGCTTTATGCCAAGGAAACTGCGTTATTAGGCTCCCGCTGGATGGGCCACTTAGCTCAAGTGCAGGCTTTACTTTACCTTACATGGTTGCCACAAGTCAGGAAATGACTTTTAAAAAAGTTGTTGTAGTTTATTAGCTATAACTATTTTAAAAATGTCTCGGAAGAGCCTGGCAATTTCATTCTAAGTCAGAAACCTAATGTTTTTGAGAATTTTAAGGGAAAAGAAAAAATTTTCTATCGATTCAGGTACTTTCGAAGGCTTTTATAGACACGAAATGTTAAAACACTAAATTGAATTTCAATGAATAAAAAAATTAATTCGGTTTTAGCGGTAGCTCATCCATATAGTCAGCTCTTTATCTATAAAATTCCAAAACCGGCTGGCGAATAACATACATATACGACTCTGTTGTAAAGTCGATCACATGACAATAGAAGTGGGCGATTTTGGCTTGGCACTGACGAAAAAGTTAATGATTTAGGTAAAGATTCACACGATAACACCATTAGATATACTTGTAAGCCTCCGTTATTACAAGGTTTGGATTTCTCAGCTTATTCCTTAAGTAGAGATCGCAGGGTGTGCGTAGTTGGATGAAAAATGTAATCATTCGAAAAAGCAATGATAAAAAGGTTGTCAAATGCCAATCAACAATGAAGGATTAGAAATTTAGAAAAATTCTGTCATTAGAAATATTCGTTGTTACTGGTGAGATAAGGGATTAATTTCTGATAAAATTTCTCTTTCCTGTGGAAAATGTTCATCTGTTGATATAGATGACATGGATATAACACATCAGCTGACGAGGTAAATCTTCCTGTTTTGTTATCAACTTCTGATCGGTCCATACCTCTTGAAAACAATAAACAGGCGCTTTACCCCGTGCACAAAGTCCCTGACAAAAAAGTTATGGACGAACGGATGCTTCAGCGTAAATTACATAACAACAGCGACTGACATAATTTAACTTTTAAGTGCGGGTTGGGCTGAGTGGTTTTGTGGAACTTCTTTAAAAGCACAAGTTTTTATTCTTAAAAAATTATCAAAACACTCTTTGCTCGACCGAAGTGCAATTTAAGAGTCCTGGAGAGCCATTAAGACGACATTTAATGGAGCTGTGGTTTTGGGTTCTCAGCTGGTCTCTTTGCATCTTTACTATAGTTGGAAATGGATTTGTCATCTTCCTCGTCGGCAGAAAACGTCAGCTTCACACCGAAACCAACACATTCATTGTATCCTTAGCAGTGGCTGATTTTGCTGTGGGAATGATTGCTGCTCCTTCGCATTTTCTCTGTAACATGATAAATGATTGCATCTCGATAAAAAAGCAAGTTTATCTGTGATATATATATTTGTGTTCACACTTTACGCTTCTGGAACAAACTTGTTTAGCTTAGTTCTGGAACGCTATATCGCCGTCGTGAAACCGTTGAAATACTTAACTTTTATGACGAGCCGCCGAGTCACTCAAATGGTTCTTACATCTTGGGAAATTCCTTTTCTTTTCGCTATTAGTGTATTTGTGATGAGATTAAATTCATTCCATCGTCTCAGCGCTTATTACTGTCTGTCTTTCGAAATAATCTTGTGTGTGATTTTTATCTTTAGCGTTGCATCCATGTATCTCGTTGTTTACAAGAACTCTAAAAATTCAAAATTCACCCAAGCAAATGTAGTTAAACAAACAGTTCGCTAAAGTTAAAGCTCAGAACACCTCAGCAGTAAAATGGCTGGCTTTGGTAACGTTTGTATTTCTATCTTGTTACGGATTATTCACGCGTTGTAGTTTATTGGTTATAACTGGTCATCAGTGTGACGATTTTCATTACAAAGTTCCTCTACAAAGTTATTAACTCTGGCATAAACCCCATAGCTTATGCCCTCTTCAAAAGGGACATAGAGCAAGAATGTAAAAGCCGCTGAAGTAACGAAATGAAAAAGCAACCTCACACAGTTTTTTTTTAAAGTTTTCTTGGCATGTCTTCGAGGCAGGTTTTAATTTCCGCTAGCGCGTTTAGCAAACAACTTTGAAGACAAAACTTTGAAACGGCATTGGACGTATATACATAACAACGTCTCCATGAGTCAGTTATTTCTTTTCTTTTTCTTTTCTTTTTGGAGGGGGGTGGAGCTATCTTCGATGGTAAATTCGGAAACAAAGCTCTACTTTGGGTAATTTTTGAATGATGCTGCAAGTGACAATGCTATAACATTTAGAAGCTTTTCCATTCCACAGAAACTTTTAAGGGAAATGCTTAACTAACTGTGAATTATTTGACTAGTATAAACGTCATGTAAATTATTGGAACTATCACAATGAAATTGTGAAAGGCGTGTTTTTTCGGGAAATTTGACGCCGTTTAAGTCTCTTGATAAGTGTTCGTGACAGGTTTTTTGGCTCTGTTGGTGCGTTGGGCAAACAATTTTTCCACGAAAGGTGACGAACTTGATGACAACGAGAGATATAATTACTCCAGTTCAAACAGGAAGATGGATAAAATTTTACTTTACCATTCGCACCTGCTGTTTTAGCTTCAAATAGATCTTTACCGACAAAATCCTTCGCAGTTGGGAGGTTATCTTAAAGAATTATCTGGTGGTAACCTAATTCCAATGAGATTAACTTATTCGATATATTGCTGGTGTCAACTTCTTTTTTCCATGGAAATACCTCGACACTGAAGTAACGTCGGCATAAAACAGAATTTTAGCTTTTAACCTTGTTGTATTTTGATCAATGATTTATTTTCCGGGAGCCTACAAAAATAACTGCCATTCAATATGCATGACCACCTGTATTTGCTCATATTTGACTGCCCTACTTCCTCTATCGCTGAAATGAAAAAGCAACCTCACACTGTTATTTTTTATGTTTTCTTGGCGTGTCTTCGTGACAGGTTTTAATTTCCGCTAGTCGGTTTAGCAAACAACTTTTTGATGAAAATAGCAGCTATGTTTTTTTTTAAGGGAAAGATGATAAGACAGGAAAACGTTTACAAGATGAAAATATGAAATATATTTGAAAACCTCAATCATTGCAAGGTTGCAAGGTTTCGGTTTCTCGGTTGGTTCTTGGAGTAGACATCGTAAGGTTTAGATGGTCGATTTAAGATGTAATTATTGGAAAAATCGGTTATTAAAAAGAGGTCAAATTTAATAATTAACTCGCTCACCGTATGGTCTCTGTGGCTAAGTGGTAGGGGGGCATCGGAGCGCGAAATCCGAAGGTCTGAGGTTCGCTTCATCATAGAGACTCAGAATTTCTCTTTTGTCCCACGCTCGTGACATGATGAAAAACATCCCTCTCCATGAAATTATCGTTATGCGAATAATTTGTTTTCAACAGGGAAATACGAAGCTATTTTTCATCAATTCACATCTTATTTGCACTATTGTGCAACATAAATTTTCTCAAAATAGGACTCTGCTGTAACGCAGAGTGCTGGTGCATCAAAGGGTAAATCTAGAAACGTTTCCTCTGCCTTCTCTCTTTCTTTCCTCAAATTTTAGTTTGTTGGTTTAAATGTCAAGGATAGAATACATGAGATGATGATGGTCCATACTTCTTGCGAGCCATTAAACGGGCACAGTGTATGACAAAAAAGTTAAAGAGTGATGGATAATTGCAGCCTTAAATGCTACTTGATTAAACAAAGTTTGTTGTCCTAATTGGCTTTATAGGCAAACTTATAAATGAAGCCGGATGGTTTTATTTAAAACTTAAGAAGTTTACATTCTCAAAACTCTCTTCACCCAACTGAAGGAAGAAATTGAAAAGTTCAAGACAGCCCATCAAGACGAAACGTAATGGAAACGTGGTTTTGGATTCTCGCTTGGTTCCTCTCAATCCTCACGATGGCTGGAAATGGATTTATCATCTTCCTCGTCTGCTATAAACGTCAGCTTCGTACCAAGACCAACACATTAATTGTGTCTTTAGCAGTGGCTGATTTTTGTGTTGGGATGATAGCTGTTCCTTCCCGATTTCTCTGCGGCATAGTAAATAAGTGCATCACCAGCGAAAAAGCAATCTTCATTGGGATTTATGTCAGAGTATTTTTCGTGTACGCATCTGGGTCAAACTTATATAGTTTAGCATTTGAACGCTACATCGCCGTGGCGAAACCGTTGAAATACTTGACTTTTATGACGAGCCGCCGAGTCATTCAAATGGTTCTTACATCTTGGGCAATTCCTTTTCTTTCGGCTGTTATTCTATTTTCGATGACATTAAATTCACTCCATCGTATCAGCGCTTATTTCCATTTGTTTTTCGAAATAATCCTATGTGTGATTTTTATCTTTTGCGTGGCATCCATGTTTCTTGTTGTTTACAAGAACTCTAAAAATCGCATTTCACCCAAGCAAATGCAGTTAAACAAACGGTTCGCTAAAGTTAAAGCTCAGAACACCTCAGCAGTAAAATGGCTGGCTTTGGTAACATGTGTGTTTCTATCCTGTTACGGATTATTCATGCATTGTAGTTTATTATCTATAACTAGTCATCAGTGTGAAGATTTTCATTACAAAGTTCCTCTACAAGTTATTAACTCTGGCATAAACCCTATAGCTTATGCCCTCTTCAAAAGGGACATAGAGCAAGAATGTAAAAGGCTCTTTTTCAAAAGGCGTCTCTGATTATTCCTCAAAGCAGTTCTTAGGCAAAAAAAAAACTTTAGTTGATGAATTTAGTTATCATCTCCTTTTAGATCTCGACGATGTCCGGCTGTGGATCCATCCGAAATGTACTGGTTCTTATCTTCGTTGATTTTAGACATACAGTGAAACACATATAACTCAACAGTGTAAGATTGTAGCAGGTAACTTAGTGTTAACAACTAGGTTGAAAACGTAAATTGACCACCGTTAAGAGTAAAAAAGCTTACGTTTCGAGCGCTAGCCCTTCGTCAGAGCAATTGAATTGCTACACTCTCCCACCGACGCAGCAACACAGTTTCTTTAGAAACTTACCTCCTTTATTCAGTGTAAGATTGTAGCTTCGATGTTAAAATTACTTTTTAGATTTAAGACCTTGTGCTGAATATAATGAAGCATTCCATTGCTGGAGCAGAATCTTTTTTCCTTTCAGCATTGAAGCTGATTTGTATTTTAGTACAACAAAGGTCTGATTCTCAGAACTACAAGCTAGCTTTACTTGTGATAATTAAACTGTAAACACATATTATATTCCTTCTCTATTGATAAGCTTCTATAAGTCTCTAACAGATCGCCATGTCCCTTTACTGGTCCCTCTTTTTTTTAGAAAGTCGTGTTTTTTATAAATTAGGGGGTTGTGGAGCTGTCCTTAATAGTCAATTCGAAAACAATGCTCTTCCTTGGGTAAATTTTGAATGGTGCAGTAAGTGGCAATGCTATAACATTTCCAAGCTTTTCCATTCCACAGAAACTTTTAGGGAAATGCTTGAATAACTGTGAATTATTTGACTAGTGTACATGTCATGTAAATTATTGGAAATAAGCGAGTTCTTTCAGGAAATTTGACACCGTTAAAGTTTCTTGATGAGTGTTCGTGACAGTTTTTTTGGCTTTGTTAGTGCCTTTGGAAAACAATTTTCCACGAAAGGTGGCGATCTTGATGACAACGTGACATACAATTGTTCCAGTTCAAACAGGAAGATGGATAAAACTTTACTTTACGATTCACAGCTGCTGATAGCCTAATTTCAATGAAATTGAATCACTCGATATTGCTGATGTCAACTTCTTTTTTCTGGGGAAAGTCCTCGACACTGAGGCATAAAGCAAAATTTTAGCTTTTAACCCTGTTGTAATTTGATCAATAATTTATTTTCCATGAGCCTACAAAATAACTTTCATTCAATATGCATGACCACCTCTATTTAGTCTTATTTAACTGCCCTACTTCCACTATTACTGAAATGAAGAAACCTCTCAGAGTTGTTTTTTGAGGTTTCTTGACATGTCTTCGTGACAGATTTTAATTTCCGCCAGTCTTTTTAGCAAACAACTTTTCAATGGAAATGGCAGCAATGTTTTTTTAAGGGAAAGATGGTAATGCAGGTAAACGTTTACAAGACGAAAATATGAAATACATTTGAAAACCTCCGTCACTGCAAGGTTGCCAGGTTTCGGTTTCTCGGTTGGTTCCTGGAGTAGACATCCTAGGGTTTAGTTGGTCGATTTAAGATGTAATCATTGGAAAAATCGGTAATTAAAGAGATGTCAAATTTAATAATTTCATCGCTCACCGTAGAGTCTCTGTGGCTCAAAGGCAGGGCATCGGAGCGCGACATCCGAAGGTCTGAGGTTCGCTTCATCATGGGGACTCAGAATTTCTTTTTTGTCCCAGGCTCGTGACAAGACGAAAAACATCTTTCTCCATGGAATTATCGTTAATACGAAGCTATTTTTCATCAATTCACATCTTATTTGCCCTATTTTGCAATGCTAATATCCTCGAAATAGGACTCTGCTGTAATTCAGAGTGCCGGTGCATTAAAGGGTAAATCTGGACACGTTTTCTCTACATTCTCTCTTTCCTTTCCTCAAATTTTCATTTCTTGGTATAGATGACAAGGATAGAACACATGAGATGATGAAGTAAAACATTCCTGTTTTGTCGTCAATCCCTGAACTATATTTCTTGCGAACCATTGAGCAGGTGGAGTGTGTGACAAAAATGTTAAAGAGTGGTGTATGCTTGCATCCTTAAATGCTGCTTAATTAAAGAAAGTCTATTGACCTAATTAGCTTAAAGGTAAACTCACAAATGGAGCCGAATAGTTTTTACATAAAACTTCTATATGAACACAAATTTCTATTCTCAAAACTCTCTCTCTGCCCGACTAAAGGAAGCAACTGAAAAGTCCAAAACAACCATCAAGACGAAACTTAATGGAAACGTGGTTTTGGGTTCTCGCTTGCTTCCTTTCCATCCTCATGATGGCTGGAAATGGATTTGTCATCCTCCTCGTCCGCAGAAACGTCAGCTTCGTACCAAGACCAACAAATTAATTGTATCTTCAGCAGTGGCCGATTTTTGTGTTGGGATGATAGTTGTCCCTTCCCGTTTTCTCTGCGGCATGGAAAATAAATATATTACTGGTTAAAAAGGAATCTGGGATTTATGTCGGAGTATTTTTAGTGTACGCATGTGGGTCAAACTTAGTTTAGCACTAGAAGGCTATATCGCCGTGGCGAAACCGTTGAAATACCTAAGTTTTATGATGAGTGGCCGAGTCATTCAAATGGTTCTTACGTCTTGGACAATTCCTTTTCTTTTCTTCCTGACTATAGCTTCGACCCGATTCAATTTAATCTTTCGGGTTAGTGGCTTTGTGTATTTGCTTTCCGAGGTAATTTTGTGCGTAATTTTAATTTTTTGCCTCGCATCCATATTACTTGTTGTTTACAAGAACTCTGGAAAACGCCGTTTAGCAAAGCAATTGCAGTTTAATCAACGCATCATCAAAAAGAAGACTCACCACAGGTCAGCAGTCACAAGGGTGGCATTGGTAACGAGTATGTTTCCTTTGTGTTACGGATTACTGATACGTTGTAGTATAGTAGTTTTAACTGGTCATTCTTGTAACGATTTTCACTATAAAGTATCTCGACAAGTTGTAAACTCTGAAATAAACCCTATAGCTTATGCTTTCTTCAAAAGGGACATGAAGCAATAATGTAAAAGGCTTTTTTTCAAAAGGCGTTGTTGAATTACTGCAGAGAAGTACAAGATTAATAAAAACTTCAGTTGATGCATATACTTCTTTCGACAATACTTCTTTTAGATCGCTAGGACGTCCGGTAGTGGATCGACCACGATTCTCTAATTCTCATCTTCATTAAAATTTAGTTGAAAAGCTTCTAATGAAAGAAATAATTAAACTGTGTAAGAAATGGAATGTTGATATTACATTTATTCTAAGATTTAAGACCAGCTATCGAATATATCGAGGCTTAACTTTGAAAATAAATTTGACTAAGGGGTATGTTTTTAAAAAAACATCGAAGCTGGCTTGCATTTTGGTCTAAGAAACATCCGTTTCTTAAAAATATGGACTTGTTGTTGGATATCTCAAGTGTAAAAACATTTCATTTGTACCTCCTCAATAAATAGAATAACTGATTACCTGGTCCGCGCGCGCGTTCAATGGTCGCTAATAAGAGATAAATTTTGTGAATTTTCTTCTTCAACAGTTGCCTGTCTACTTGTTAGTTGTTCCAAGAGCTGTCATCTATGGGGAAGTAACAATGGATTGATAAGTCTGTCAATGTCGAAATTCAGATGTTTTATATCAAAGCGTTTTCTCTATTTCATTTGCAAAAATTTCGTTTAGTTGAGTTAGATGACCCTGATGGGTGCGTGGGTGTTTTCATTCAAGCTGTTTTCATTCCAAGGATACTCTTCATGGGAATACTTGTCAAAAAAAAAACCGCTCACTATGCTGGTAGTGAATAACACGATGAAAGTAAAAGTCGAGCAGAGTGTAATAGGTAATCATATGATTCCTCGTGCAATTTGGAATAAATAAGCACGAATAAATTTTTTCAAAGACTAACAAAATTTCATAAGCCCGTCGGGCGAGTGCAATTTGTGGTCTTAGAAAGAGATTAACAAGTGCTTATTTACTTCAAATTGCACAAGAAAAATCATGTGATTACGTATTAGGAATATAAATGAAAAAATATGAGATAGCTTATCATAATTCTGCAGAAGCAAAGTGCGCGCATCAAGTGCAAAAATGACTTTGTGCGTTCGGTCAAAAAAAAAAACAAGACCCCTAAGATCAAAACAATATGCAATAATATTTTCACATATTTAAGGCACAAAAAAGTTCAAAGTCCGACTAAAAAGTTCAAGGAATTGTTCATTCTGTGTCCGAATCATTTTCGATGAAATGGAATCGTCGTCTCCGAGGTTTAACCATGTTTGTTTTTAGTTTCAGCGTAGAATCGCTCGAGTTAACTCGTAATTTTCGATTTCCTTGGAAATTGCCTTCTCTGATCACCCCTTTTTCCAAACCGACAACCAAACTGTCCTGTTACGGCGGCGAAAGAAAACCTAATTAAAATGCCGGCCATTGTTTTACTCGCAAATTTTCAGCGTAAATGTTGCGAAATCTGAGGCTCGCACATGACTGACTATCTGTGAGTTTCTTTGTTTATTGGCCAATCAGAATTTCTGGTTTGTTATACTTCTTCGCATTGAATTAACCCTCTTCTGCACTGAATTGCCTGAAAACTGCATTTATCTTAACCAATCAGAACTGAGTAATTTTTTTTCATGTATATTATTAAATTAGGTAATGAGATAATTTCGAGTACAATTTGGTGTTAATATGTTCGAGAAAATTTTTCGAGAACAACAAAATTGCACTAGCCCGTAGGGCATGCACAAGAGCAATCTGCAACATGTTCCCCCTATCCATTGGATAATTAATTTTTTTGGTAGTTTAGGTGACAATAATGTAAGATGGCCTGGCAGTTTTCATTCCATGGAAATTCTTCATGGAAATTCTTGTCCAAAAAGATACTCATTACACTTGTTGTGGATAACTTGACAAAAATAAAAGTCGTGCAATGTGTATAGGTACTTTCATAATTTCAAGTGTAGTTTGGTGTTAATAAGCTCAAGAGAATTTTCGTGTTTCGACTTTGCACTCGTGTTACATAAGAATGCACTCAATTTCAGCCGATCAGAGGTGCGTAATTTTTTTAATGTTCATTATTAATTGGAATAAAGTCGGGGAAACTGTGAAAGGCGAGCGCTTTCAGAAAATTTTACACTGTTAATTTTTGTTGAGTAGTCTTTGTACTATGCTAGTGTGAGTGCAAACGATTTTTTCCATGAAAAGTGGTGCAATTTTTTGAGGAAAAGGGGATAATAATCGCCATTATTAAATAATAATAATAATTTTTAAAAAATCAAAAACCGTACGCACGGAGCCGTACGGGTCTTATGATAAACATATGTTATCATGACTATTGCCCCCCAAAAGTGCAAAAAAGAGAATTACTACCTTAAGTATGCTGCGCTGCAAATTATTTATAATTTAGATGCATTTTTTGTCGACTACATATGCTATGCAAGGCTCCCTTAATGGCTGTAATTTTCCCCAACCTCAGCCGGAGCTATTTCGTATAAGGTAACCTGCTCTTGTCCTGTTTAACACTTACAGTTCCCTCATACATGTTTCCGTTATAATCCTTGTGATATACGTGATAAGTGAACTATAGCTGCATGATTGGTTCCAAAAATCCCAGAGGAAGACAACGAAAATTTCTTTTGTGTTAGGCTGGGGTGTCAAACAATTAACATGATCTCGTACCTTAGTGGTTGCTCGTCATTATAACTAGGGCAGTTTTGTCTTTTTACGGGCCTAATAAACCATGCTTATGGCTCAGCTATTGAAATTGATGTTGCATCGAACATAAAAACAGTGATACCGCTTACAAGCTGTTGTTCTGTGGCTATAGGTCCCCTCAACTATATCGCACAATAGCGAAATGATCCAGCAGGTGATGGATTTAAGTAGTATACATAAAACCCATCGCTTCTCCTCACATGAATTTTAACTTTTCTGTGGCAGCAATTAGAATGACTCATGGAAACACGCCTCTCTGTCGACAATGCCATCAACGATGATTGGGTGCAGCCCGTTTAAGAAACCTGTGACGACTGTTAGACATTTGCGGGGACTGACACATTGGTCCAGCATTTTAGTGTATGAACTGGATTGAAATCTGTACCAGCCAGACACAAGGGACCTGTCCGAGTTCTTTCCTCTTCCAAACGATGTGTGGCGACCAGGCTTGCTCAGTACACTGTAATTCATACATTCTCCTGGCGCTGAAAATAAGTGTGCAAATTTTAGTCAAAGTTAAGAAACTTACAACTAACGTCCTGAAGAGCGAATGTCTAGGCCATCTTACTCAGATTAAGATTGTCAGTTTTTAGTCATACTTTGTCATTTTCAGAAAAAAAATTTTTTATTACATCCATTTTGAAATCATTATTGATCCTTGCAATCTGACTAGCTCTCAGCACTATAATTTGTTTTCGAATCACACTATCTTTTGCTCAGTGAGAGTTTTGTCAAGCTTTGTCCATTTGACAAAATATGAAATGAACAGCTCCTAGAAAGCATCCTACTATAATTCATTGGCTCATTGGATCCCTCAACTTTATTTCACGTACCCTCTCCGATGGGATGTGAGTTGGTTTCCACAATAGGAAATATGACCAGTCAGAAAAATCAAAGATCTGTCCTAAAGATCACTTGTGGTTATCATTATCATAGAATAAAAAAATGTTTGCAGTAACTGTACGATGAAAAACTTCAAAAGTTACCTACCGATTTCACAATCACTGCCACGATAACCCGGATAGCAAATGCATTTATGGATTCTGTCTCTGAATGAAATCGGTGAACATTTCCCATGGCTGGAACAAGTTTGTCCGGTACAAGGATTCTTAGAGAATAAACATCGTTAAGGTCATAAATGCATTGTTTTTCTGCTAATTATGTTTCAAGGCGGTCTTCAGAGTATCAACCTTGAACTTTCCAGAGGTGATTAAACCAGAACTTTTCCTTTCAACACCAATAAATTATGTAGAAAAGTGATGATGGGTATCAGCAAACTCATCAGTTACTACTTTCAACAACGAATTCGATAAGATTCGGACTTGTAACCCGTTTTCTTTCATTCCCGAGAAATACCTAGCTACCAAATAGAGTATGATGCCAATTCATTGGTTGGGGAAAAAAGGAGTCAGTTTATGTGAGTCACGAACTTTTTGCAAGCTATCCTCAACTGAACTGTTTTGATTACTTCACTATTGTTTTTCTATTTTTTGATCCTTGCTCCGGCATTTCTCCGAGCTACACAGGGTACCAAAGGATAACTTTTTAACCGGGCAATTAAATACGGTCCGTTAGGGAACTTTAGACAAAGAAAATATATTTTGTGTACTTAGAGAGGTAAATTATGAAAGAAAGGAAAGTGATTTGCCAAAGACCATTACGGCAATGTATATCTAGATACAGACTTTTTATTCCGCGAGAACACAAAACCTATTTAAGAAAACTGCTTCCACTTTTATACGCCTCCTCATTCTGGAATTAAACCTTTTAAATTAAATCTCATGAATAGGTGCCTTTGCTGACATTAAAATTTTCTTTTTCAAGTGTTTCCATCCTCGTAAACTTTGTGTGTTTGCACTGATGTTTTTGTTTTTTTTTGTTTTTTTTTATCATCATTAGGAATAAACACTTCAGGACTCCCGCCTCGCTAGTTCAAATTTTGATAAATTCCTAAATGAAATTTCAGCCTTTTCGTAGTATGATTTCATTATTATGAAAAACAGTAGGGCGCCGTTTGGTCGAGAAATTACTTGCTTTCCTAATTCATGAACGCTCTAATTCTGGATATTTCTTGTTAGCGGAATCCATCTACACTTAGAGGACGTCAAAGATTATCGTTAACGAATAACTATCAGAGCCACCTTTGCATATTTCCCCTGTGAAGCATAATACACTTTATTCGGCTTTTTCATTTTCCTTCCTTTCTCCTTTAATTTTTGACGGGTGGATCATTTGACAAAGAGTTTTGTGAACATTCCACCCGAGGAACGAAAGAAATGTTATGAATTTGGAAGGTTAATCGTAATGCGACTTAAACTAAAATTAAGTTTTTAATCCTCTACCGCTTACTATAGACCGACACGTTAGCCTACACCAATGTTTCTAGTTTTCTACCTTCAACATGAGGTGATGCGAATGGTTATTTGCAATGAGCTTTTCAGTGTTATTGTAGAAATGGCACGATAGAAGCTCACACCAGAGTTTTCCTGTACTATCAGCAAAACCAGCCACGTTGAATGAAATGCAGAAGTTGTTCTCAAGGCAATCGAAGCCACACTCGAGGATGTCATCCACAAACGTCCTCTTTATGTGGGGAACATCAAGACGACAAAATGGAAGAGGCTCAAACGAAGCTATTATATACTTAGCAAAGAGTCGTTGACAATTCAAAATGCACAGAATTAACACAATGATAGTACAGAATTTCTTCTCTTTTGTAAATTTATGCCCAACCATTTTTTAACGCCAGATAGAAGCCTGGTGGTCTCCGAAAGACAAGACAAATGGAAATCATAGATAAATTGTAGTTATAACAATATAAATAATCGATGAGAAATCAAACACAATGTAAAATAAACAACGATATTTAACATATGTCCCTTTCTAACATTAAAGGTCCCAAATGTTACATGAAAATCACGAACCACTTTCATTCTACCTCCACGCACCAATGTTACCAACTACATAACGAGCACTCTGTGATAAAAGTTTTTAGATCGGAAGGACAGAAAGAAGCGGATTAGGTGATCGTTTTTGTGCGAAGAGACATAAAAAAATGACAAAGACGCCTCCAAACCTTTCTTTAAACAGCTTAACATTCCTGATCAATTATTCAAAAACAAGTCTGTCGGCGGGATTTTTTCTCCACCGGGGCAATACTGAGAGTATGCTATTTTCCTCCAACGCTAAGACAACGCTTTGAAAGTCAGCTTCTTAAACATCGTCTCGGTGTTCAAAATATATTTATCAACTTATAATTGGTAATCAACCAATTGATTCTTTTGTCCACGACTCAGAGAAAGAGCCTTTTTATATTCGAATAGACCTCATGATTATCGCAAGTTAGCTTTTGTCACATACATAAGTTTTAATATACCCGTAAGTTTTAAATATACCCATATGGAATCATCACGTGGAGTAAAGACAATTAACAAAAGGATGTAGTAAAAATGAGTTCCAGTTTTTGGAAGGTAACAATTCAAAAAATCAAAACAGAAATCTTGACGTCTTGATGTGACTAAAAACAAATTAAGCAAGTAATTCAGAGACGTGAAATTGAAATTCTTCTTCTAAATTCTTGGACCTGCTGCAAAGGTTCTGTTTTAAGATTTTGTTACAAATGTGGTTTCTCCTGAAAGAGAGAGTTATCTCAATTTCAAAACCTATGTAGTCCACAAAAAAAAAATTCTTTTAAATTAAAAAAAAATGTTTCTTTGCGCAAAATTGAGGCTAGATGGTTTTAGAAAACCTCTATTTCAATATAAAGGTAATTTATAAGGTAAGGTCGATTTTCAACGATACATATTCGAAATATGAACGTTCCACACGCAAAATCGATAGAAGACTGTCAAATTAACATAAACATTACAAAACTTAAGTTGATAAGCTGATGTTTGTTTCAAACTTATTGCAATGGAGATGTTGAGAAAGACGTTATGCTTAGCAAATCTTTTCGGAAAGTCATTTTAAATTTTTTCAAGGTGATTTAGTATATTTCGGATATATTTTGCAAAAATATGACTAATTTTGAACCAACTTTGAAACTTATTAAATTTAAAATCAACATCCTGTCTGGTTTAACAAGTGTAGAGTGGTTTCAATGCAGTGTTTCTTTATTCAGTGAATTCGATTTTCAATACCGTACTCGGCAAAGCCTCTTGCGGTATTGAAATTACTCGTTCATTGTTAATGAACACGTGCAGAATACTCCCTATAATTCACTCACTGGGTACCTTAAACTGTAAATAATAAACTTTATTTATACACGAGAACTTTAGCGAACTGGGAAAGTTCGTTACAAAAATGAACGTGTACCCGATTGTATTAATATCGTATTAACATCATTAATAGTATTAGTATTTTTTTTCCGTTTCTCTGAAAGTTCAGGCATCTCTTAGACAAAAGCAAAGTAGTTGCTCCTTGGTTATGGAATCAATTGCCTCTTGAACTCTGGAGTGTTACCTCTGTTGACCAGTCCAAGATGCAGTTGAAGACACTTATTTAAATTGACTTATGATGTCTAGTTTTTAGTAGTGTAGTTTAGTTAATTTCATTATAATATTAGCTTTTGTACTTTATAATTTACCCTTTGTTGTACAGCGCTTTGAGCAATTAGTGAACACAGCGTATAAAAGTGTTTTTATCATAATTATCATTATCATCCTTATAATTATTATTATAGTTATTGATATTATTGGGTCGTGAGCATGATTTGGATCGCCTAACCAATTAGATCTTCTTTGGCTTTTGCAAAATCCTTTTAACAGTCGAAAAAATATTTCTCGCCTTTAAGGGCAGTTACCGTCGAATCTTTGATGTGATTTTTTTAGATAGTGAAAATAATGCGTTTGGAGAAACGCAGGAGGATTAAATGTTGTAGGAAGAAAGCTTATTTACTGCAATTCATTCATTTCATATCTCACTTTCTATTCTCATTTTTATTAATCTGCCCTCTTTGAACGACGTGTTCGATTCACAAGCCTTTTGCTTAGAAATTTCTTTTGACAGCATTGTTGGGGTTCTTTGGTAGCTGATGGTTTTCCCTCGTCAAACTTCACCTCTTTGCACTTTTCAGCGGCCTCCTTCGCTTTTTAAGCAGTTTTGCATATTCAATAGCTTCTTGATCAAAGACTCTTTTTCCGACAGTGGTACATGTCAGGTTTCTTCAACAGTTCGATATTTCACCTCCTTTAAACGTTTCTTTATGAAATTTTCAGTAAACTGTTTCACTCCCTTGGCTACCTCGGCATCTGCATGATCTCCTAGGTTCTCGACGATCATAATGTCGTAAACTAAATATCCTGCAATATAAATTTCTTGTGCTCTTTTCTCGAAGTCCATTACCTTGACTCCTGAATCCCATTGTCTATAACATATTTACAAGAGGATCGAACGGGATTTCTTGGTCAAACATCTTCTCCGTGCCTATAGAAAATTTTGCTCGTCCTTCCGCTTGTTCCTCACCGCAGTACGGGGGAGGGGGGTGATTTCAAACCCCTTTGCTTTTCGTCACGTTGAGATATTTTGAAAGGTTTCTCTCTTAAACAAATAGCCTGCCATGTCGTCTACGAGATGATGTTAATATTACGGGATACATATGCAAATGACGCTGCTGGAGGCTACTGACGCCATTCGACATGGATAATTTTTAAAATAAATCACTTTTTTCACCATAATTTTTGGCTTGTCGGAAGAATAGTAGCTATCGAACTTGACAGGAAATTGCTACGTCCCCAACCCGGTAAGTGAGAGGTTTTCAAAAATCACCACCACTGTATCAACTTAACAGTCTGATCCAGGTTATTCAAAAGATAACAAGTGTTCATTAATACTGTTTAATAAACAGCTACTTAGTCCTTGATTCGCTTACGTGCCATTGATCATTTTTTGTCTCTTCATATTCTCTATTGAAAGCTATTATTCTGTGCACATCAGAAATTGAAACATCGCTTTACAAAGTTTTAATAAGTGTGAACACTAAGCAGAAAGAGGCTTTTCTGTTTTTTTTTTTATTTATG
This sequence comes from Pocillopora damicornis, assembly GCF_964200805.1. NCBI lineage: Eukaryota > Metazoa > Cnidaria > Anthozoa > Scleractinia > Pocilloporidae > Pocillopora > Pocillopora damicornis. The sequence continues at coordinate 18,136,450 of NC_142674.1, forward strand.
ACCATCAACATGTCCTAATTTTGTTTTGGCGATTAACCTCTCCCCCTCTTTTTTGCAAACGCAACTAAAAGGAGTGAAACGTAACTGCAAGGCATTCACTATGAGAAAAGAAGAAAGAAACTATTAGCGTATTAGCGTTAAAAGTTTGGTTCGCCGCAAGTAACTATCAAACCAGCCATTAATGCAAAAATTGATTCCGCCTCAAGTGATCCATTTGTTTACAACTGATTCCTTCCAGGGAACCATTTCTTTACAATTGATTCCCTCAAGCCAATCATTAATTCACAACTGATTCCTTCAGTGTTTTCATTGGGAGTACGAATGGAAAAGAACTTATTGATTTGGCATTTTACGGTTCATTGCAAATGATTCTATCAAAATCCCTCTGACACACGAAAAGCCCATTGTCCTCATTTTATAACAAGCTGTATCGTGCCCTCGCCTGCTATTTTTCTGTACTTGCTGTGCCCACTTTTCGACTCTTTCATTCCAAGTCCAAGCTTGCTCATCAAAACATATGTCTGTTAAAAGTATTGCTAATTAACTGACGGAGCTCATCCATTTTTTCATCAAGATCGTTAGGTATTTTTTTTCTTTCTCTGAGTGAAAGTTCTCGGAAAAGTCTGGCAATTTCATTCCAAGTCAGAAATTGAGAAATTTAAGGGAAAGAAAAAATTCTCTATCGATTCAAGTACTTTCGAAGGTTTTAAAGGCACAAAATGCTAAAACACTGAGTTGAGTTTCAATGGATAAAAAAAATTGATTTAATTTTAGTGGTAGCTCATCCACATACTCAGCTCTTTATCGATAAAATTCCAAAACCGGCTGGCGAATAACATTCATATACGACTCTGCTGTAACGTTGATCATTTGATAATAAAAGTGGGCGATTTTGGCTTGGCACGGACGAAAAGGATGATGCTTTAGATAAAGATTCACAAGATAACATCCTTAGGAACACTTGTAAGCCTCCGTTATTGCAAGGTTTGGGTTTCTCAGCTGATTTATTAAGCAGAGATCACAAGGTGTTCGTAGGTGGATGAAAACTGATGTAATCATTCGAAAAAGGAATGATAAAAAGGTTATCAAATGTCAATCATAGAAAGTTTTGTCATCAATTTCTCATCGGTCCATACCTCTTAAAAATGATAAACATGCGCCTTACCCCGTGCACAAAGTTCCTGACACAAAAAGAAGGACGAACGGATACTTTCAGCCTAATTACATAACAACAGCGACTGACTTAATTTTAACTTTAAAGTGCGGGTTGGGCTGGGTGGTTTTGTCGAACTTCTTTAAAAACACAAGTCTTTATTCTTAAAACTTTATCAAAACACTCTTTGCTCGACCGAAGAGGCAATTTAAGAGTCCTGGACAGCCATGGAGCTGTGGTTTTGGGTTTTCAGCTGGTTTCTTTACATTCTCACGATAGTTGGAAATGGATTTGACATTTTCCTCGTCTGCAGAAAACGTCAGCTTCGCACCGAAACCATCACATTCATTGTGTCCTTAGCAGTGGCTGATTTTGCTTTGGGAGTGATTGCTGTTCCTTTGCGTTTTCTCTGTAACATGATAAACGAGTGTATCTCCAATAAAAATGCAAGCTTATCCGTGATATATGTGTGGGTGTTCATACTTTACGCTTCTAGAACAAACTCGTCTAGCTTAGTTCTGGAACGCTATATCGCCGTCGTGAAACCGTTCAAATATTTGACTTTTACGCTTATTTCCATCTGTTATTCGAAGTAATCTTGTGTGTGATTTTTATCTTTTGCGTTGCTGTTTATAAGAACTCTAAAAATCGCATTTTACCTAAGCAAATCCAGTTAAACAAACGGTTCGCTTAAGTTAAAGCTCAGAACACCTCAGCAGTAAAATGACTAGCTTTGGTAACGTGTATGTTTCTATCCTGTGACGGACTATTCATGCATTGTAGTTTATTAACTATAAATGGTCGTCAATGTGAGGATTTTCATCACAAAGTTCCTCTACAAGTTATTAACTCTGGCATAAACCCCATAGCTTATGCCCTCTTCAAAAGGGACATAGAGCAAGAATGTAAAAGGCTCTTTTTCAAAAGGCGTCTCTGATTATTCCTCAAAGCAGTTCTTAGGCAAGAAAAACTTCAGTTGATGAATTTAGTTATCACTTTCCCTTAGATCTCAACGATGTTCAGCTGTGGATCCATCCGGAATGTACTGGCTCTTATCTTCGTGGATTTCTAACGGTGTAATATTGTAGCTTCGATATTAAATTTATTTCTAAGATTTAAGACCTTGTAATGAATATAACAAAGCATTCCATTGCTGGAGCAGAATTTTTTTTCTTTAAGCATTGAAGCTGATTTGTATTTCGATATAGGAAAGATCTGATTCTTAAACCTACCAGCTTGCTTTACATGCGATAATAAAACTGTAAACACATCTAATATTCCTTCACTTTTGATTAGCCTCTACAAGTCTCTATCAGATCGCCTTATCCACTGACTGGTCCTCCCTGTGTTTTAGAAAATCGTGTTTTTGTTGACATATTACGTCAGAAAAAACTTTGAAACGGCATTTAACTTATATACAAAACAACTTCTCCATGAGTCGGTTTTTTTTTTTTGTTTTTTTGGAAGGGGTTGGAGTTGTCTTTCATAGTAAATTCGAAAATAAAAGCTCTCCTTTGGGCAATTTTTGAATGGTGCCGTTAATGACAATGCTATAACATTTCCAAGCTTTTCCATTCCTTAGAAACTTTTTAGGGAAATGCTTAACCAACTGTGAATTATTTGGCTAGTACATAAGTCATACAAATCATTGGAACTATGACAATGAAATCGTGAAAGGCGAGTTCTTTCGGGAAATTTGACGCCCTTAAAGTTTCTTGATAAGTGCTCGTGACAGGTTTTTTGGCTTTGTTAGTGCGTTGGGCAAACAATTATTCCACGAAAGGTAACGAACTTGATGACAACGTGAGATATAATTGCTCCAGTTCAAACAGAAAGATGGGTAAAACTTTACTTGAACCTTAGCAGTTAGGAGGTTATTTTTGAAAATTCTCTGGTGGTAGTTTATTCGATACTAGTCCTAGACAATGAAGGAACGTCGGCATAAAACAGAATTTTAGCTTTTAACCTTGTTGTATTTTGATCAATAATTTATTTCCGTGAGCCTAAAAAATAACTGCCATTCAATATACATGACCACCTGTATTTGCTCCTATTTAACTGCCCTACTTCTACTATTACTAAAATGAAAAAGAAAACTCTCACACTTATTTTTTTAAGTTTTCTTGGCATGTCTTCGTGACAGGTTTTAATTTCCGCTAGTCCGCTAGCAAAGACATTTTCGATGAAAATGGCAGCAATGTTTTTTTAAGGGAAAGATGGTAATACAGAAAAACGTTTACCAGACGAAAATATGAAATACATTCGAAAACCTCCGTCATTGCAAGGTTTTCGGTTTCTCGGTTGGTTCTTGGAGTAGACATTGTACGGTTTAGTTGGTCGATTTAAAATGTAATCATTGGAAAAATCGGTAATTAAAAATATGTCAAATTTCATAATTTACTCGCTCATCGTAGAAACTCTGTGGCTGTAGCATCGGAGAGCGAAATCCAAAGGTCTGAGTTCGATTCATCGTATGGGGACTCATTTCTTTTTTCTCTCACGCTCGTGACAAGACAAAAACATCTTTCTCCATGAAATTATTGCTATTTTTCATCAAATCACGTCTTATTTGCACTATTGTGCAACACGAATATTCTCAAAATAGGACTCTGCTGTCACACGTCATAACGCAATTTTCATTTGTTACTATAAATGAAAAGGATAGACCACATGAGATGATGAAGTAAAAATTTCCTGTTTTGTCGTCAATCTCTGATTGGTCCATACTTCTTGCGAACCATTTAACTGGCACAGTGTCTGTCAAAAATGTTAAAGAGTGATGGATGCTTGCAGCCTAAAATGCTACTTAATTGAAGCAAGTCTATTGACCTAATTAGCTTTAAGGAGGACAAATTTCCATTCTCAAAACTCTCTCCACCCGAGTGAAGGTAGCAGTTGAAAAGTCCAAGACAGCCATCAAGACGAAACTTAATGGAAACGTGGTTTTGGGTTCTCGCTTGGTTCCTTTCCATCCTCACAATGGCTGGAAATGGATTTGTCATCCTCCTCGTCTACAACAAACGTCAGCTTCGTACCAAGACCAACACATTGATTGTGTCTTTAGCAGTGGCCGATTTTTGTGTTGGGATGATAGTTCTCCCTTCACGTTTTCTCTGCGGCGTGGAAAATAAGTGCGTTACCAATAAAACAGCAAGCTTAATCAGTACTTATGTAAGAGTATTTTTGGTGTACGCATCTGGGTCAAACTTATTTAGCGTAGTACTTGAACGCTATATCGCTGTGGCGAAACCTCTGAAATATTTGACTTTTATGACAAGCTGCAGAGTCATTCAAATGGTTGTTACATCTTGGGCAATTCCTTTTCTTTTCATTCTGACTATAGCTTCGATCCGATTCAATTTAATCTTTCGTGTTAGTGGCTTTGTGTATTTGCTTTTCGAGGTAATTTTGTGCGTCATTTTAATGTTTAGCCTCGCATCCATGTTTCTTGCTGTTTACAAGAACTCTGGAAAACGCCGTTTAGCAAAGCAATTGCAGTTTAATCAACGCATTGTCAAAAACAAGACTCACAACAGGTCAGCAGTCACATGGGTGGCATTGGTAACGAGTGTGTTTCTTTTGTGTTACGGATTACTGATACGTTGTAGTATAGTAGTTTTAACTGGTCATCCTTGTAACGATTTTCACTATAAAGTACCTCTACAAGTTGTAAACTCTGGAATAAACCCTATAGCTTATGCTTTCTTCAAAAGGGACATAAAGCAAGAATGTAAAAGGCTTTTTTCAAAAGGCGCTGTTTAATTACTGCAGAGCCGTTCATGGTTAATAAAAACTTCAGTTGATGCGTATACTTATTTCGACAATACTTCTTTTGGATCACTAGGACGTCCGGTTGCGGATCGACCACGATTCTCTAATTCTCATCTGCATTGCAATTTGGTTGAAAAGCTTCTCATGAAAGAAATAACGCAACTGTGTAAGAAATTATAAGATTTAGGACCAGCTATCGAATATATTGAGGCTTAACTTTGTAAATAAAGTTGACTAAAAAGAATGTTTCTAAAAAACATCGAAGCTGACTCGTATTTTAGTCTAAGAAACATCTGGTTCTTAAAATATGAACTTGCCGCTAGATATCTCAATACAAGTGTAAAAATGTATCATTTGTATCTTCTCAATAAATGGAATAACTGATTGCCTGGTCCACGCGTTCAGTGCTCTCTAATAAACGATAAATTTTCTGAATTTTCTTCTAAAACAGTTCCCTGTGTACGTGTTAGTTGTTCCAAGAGCTGTCATCTACGGGGAAGTTACAATTGCTTGATAAGTCTGTCAATGTCGAAATTCGACTCTTTGATATCAAAGCGTTTTCTCTATTTCATTTGCAAAAATTTCTTTCCGTTGCGTTAGATGACCATGATTGACGCTGAATTGTATTTCAGTCACAGAAACATCCGATTGCTAAAACTGCGAAAACACTTTGTTTACTATCATCAAAAAGTAACTGACATATCATATTCCTCCTCAATTTGCTGTAACACTCGAAAAGATCGCCTGTTCCTCTATCTGTTCCTCTCAAAATTTCAGAACATTATGCTCTTGTTCAACAAACTGCAGGACTTTGAAACGATGAAAGCTAGAAAGGAAGAGCTAATTTTACCGACTTTTCGTGCAAAATAGTCGATTTTGTTGACATGTTTTAGAACTTATTCATGAGCTGCTATTTTCGGAGAAGCTATATTTGATTGATAAGTCCGTCAATGCCGAATTCAGACTCTCTGTTATCAACAAGTTCTTCCTATCTATTGCATAATTTGACAGCGTAGGTGTTTTCATTCACGCTGTTTTCATTCCAAGGAAACTCTTCGTGGGAGTACTTGTCAAAAAAAAAACGCTCACTAGATTGCTAGTGAATAACTTGACAAACGTAAAAGTCGTGCAATGTGTATAAGTATAGGTAATCACATGATTTCGAGTGCAATTTGGATTAAATACGCACGAGTAAATTTTTTGAAAGACTAACAAAATTGCATGAGCCCGTAGGGCGAGTGCAATTTGTGGTCTTTGAAAAAATTAATAAGTGCTTATTTACTTCAAATTGCATTCCTGTTACATGAGAATGTACTCGATTTCAGCCAATCAGAGGCGCTTAATTTTTTTATATTCATTATTAACTGGCATAAAGTCGAGGAAACTTGAAAGGCGAGCGCTCTCAGAAAAATTTACGCCGTTAATTTTTGTTGAGTAGTCTTTTTACTCTGTTTGTGTGAGTGCAAACAATTTTTCCGTGAAAAATGGTGCAATTTTTTGAGGAAAAGAGGATAACATCACTATTATTAAATAATAATAATTATTTAAAATAATTAAAAGCCGTACGCGAGGAGACGCACGGGTCTTATGATAAACATATGTTATCATGACTACTGCCCTCCAAAAGTACAAAAAAGAGAATTACTACCTTTAGTATTTTGCGTTGCAAATAATTTCCAATTTGGATGCATTTTTTTTTTGTCGACTACATATCCTATGCAAGGCTGGCTTTAGTGGCTGTAATTTTCCTCTAACCTTAGCCAGTATTTCGTATAGGTAACCTGCTCTTGTCCTGTTTAACAATTACAGTTCCCTCATACATGTTTCTGTTATAATCCTTGTGATATCACGTGATCGGTGAACTATAGCTCCATGATTGGTTCCAAAAATCTCAGAGGAAAGCAAAATATTTTCTTTGTGTTAGGCTGTCAAACAATTAACAATGTTCTCGTACCTTCGTGGTTCCTCGTCACTATAACTAGAGCAGTTTTGTCTTTTTGCGGGCCTAATAAACCATGCTTATGGCTCAGCTATTGAAATTGATGTTGCATCGAACATAAAAACCGTGATGCTGCTTACAAGCTGTTGTTCTGTGGCTATAGGTCCCCTCAACTATATCGCACAATGACGAAATGATCCAGAAGGTGATGGATTTAAGTAGTAAACATAAAATCCATCGTATTTCCTCACATTAATTTTAACTTTTCTGTAGCAGCAATCAGAATGACCATCGAAACACGCCTCCCTGTTGACAATGCCATCCTTGATGAGTGGATGCAGCCGTTTAAAAAACCACTGAGGAGTGTTAGGCATTTGCGGGGACTGATACATTGGTCCAGCATTTTAGTGCGTGAGCTGGATTGAAATCTGTAACAGCCAGACACAAGGGTTCCGAGTTCCCTTTTCTTCCAAACGATGTGTGGCGACCGGGCTCGCTCAGTACACTGTAATTCATACATTCCAATGGCGCTGAAAATAAGTGTGCACATTTTAGTCAAAGTTAAGAAACCTACAACTGAAGTCCTGAAGGACGAATGTTTAGGTCATTTTATTCTGATAGAGACGGTCAGTTTTTTATCATAATTTATCATTTTCAGCAAAAAATTGCTTTATTAGAATCATTTTAAAATCATTATTGATCCTTGCAATCTGATTAGCTCTTCGCACTATGATGTATTTTCGAATCGTACTATTTTTTGCTCTGTCAGGGTTTTGTTAAGCTTCGTCCATTTGACAAAATATGAAATGGACAGCTCCAAAAAAGCATCCTACTATAATTCATTGGCACATTTGTTCCCTGAACTTTATTTCACGTACCTTCTCCGATAGGATGTGAGTTGGTTTCCACAATAGGAATTATGACCAGTCAGAAAAATCAAAGATCTGTCCTAAGATCAATTGTGGTTATCATTATCATGGAATGATTGAAAAGCTTCAAAAGTTACCTACCAATTTCACAATCACTGCCACGATAACCCGGATAGCAAATGCATTTATGGATTCAGTCTCTGAATGAAATCGGCGAACATTTCCCATGGCTAGAACAAGTTTGTCTGGTACAAGGATTCTTAAAGAATAAACATCGTTAAGTTCATAAATGCAATTTTTCTCTGCCAATTACAAGCCGGTCTTCACAGCATCAACCTTGAACGTTCCAGAGATGATTGAGCCAGAACTTTTCCTTTCAACACCAATAAATTATGTAGAAAAGTGATGATGGGTATCAGCAAACCCATCAGTAAGTAAGAGTATTCTTCAACAAGGAACTCGATAAGATTCGGACTTGTAACCTGTTTTTTCATTCCCGAGAAATACTTAGTTACCAAATAAGGTATGATGCCAATTGATTGGTCGGGGAAGAAAGAAGTCAGTTTATATGGGTCACGAACTTTTTGCAAGCTATCTTCAACTCAACTGTTTTGATTACTTCGCCATTGTTTTTCTATTTTTTGATCCTTATTCCGGCATCTCTGCGAGCTACACAGGGTAGCAAAGGATAACTTTATAACAGGGCAATTAAATACGGTTCGTTAGGGAAGTTTAGACAAAGAAAAAAATTTTTGTGTACGTAGAGAGGTAAATTATGAAAGAGAAGAAGGTGATTTGCCAAAGACCCTTACGGCAATGTATATCTCGATACAGACTTTTCATTCCGCGAGAATAAAAAAGCTATTTAAGAAAACTGTTTCCACTTTTATACGCCTCCTCATTCTGAAATTAAACCTTTTAAATTAAATCTCATGAATAGGTGTCTTTGTTGACATTAAAATCTTCTTTTTCAAGTATTTCCATTCACGTAAACTTTGCCTGTTTGCAGCGAAAAACTGATGTTTTTGTTTTATTTTATCATCATTAGGAATAAAAACTTTAGGACTCCCGCCTCACGAGTTCAGATTTTGATAAGTTCCTGAATGAAATTTCAGCCTTTTCGTATTACAATTTCATTATTATGAAAAACAGTAGGGTGCCGTTTGGTCGAGAAATTACTTGCTTTCCTAATTCAGGAACGCTCTAATTCTGAATATTTCTTATTACCTGAATCCATCTACACTTAGAGGACGTCAAAGATTATCGTTGACGAATAACTATCAGAGGCACCTTTGCATATTTCCCTGTGAAGCATAATACACTTTATTCGGCTTTTTCATTTTCCTTCTTTTCTCCTTTAATTTTTGACGGGTGGATCATTTGACAAAGAGTTTTTTTAACATTCCACCAGAGGAACGAAAGAACTGTTTTGAATTTGGAAGGTTAATCGTAATGCGACTCAAACTAAAATTAAGTTTTTAATCCTCTACAGCTTACTATAGATTGACATGTCAGCCTACACCAATGTTATTAGTTTTCTACCTTCAACATGAGGTGATGCGAATGGTTATCTGCAATGAGCTTTTCAGTGTTGTTGTAGAAATGAGACGATAGAAGCTCACACCAGAGTTTTCCTGCAAAACCAGCCAAGTTCAATGAAACGCAGAAATTGCTCTCAAGGCAATGGAAACCACACTTATCCACAAACGTTCTCTTTTTGTGGGGAACATCAAGACGATAAAATGGAAGAGGCTCAAGCGAGGCTGTTATATATATAGCAACGAGTCGTTGACAATTCAAAATGCACAGAATTAACACAATGATGACACAGAATTTCATCTCTTTTGTAAATTTATGCCAAAAAATTTTCAACGCCAGATAGAAGCCTGATGGTCTCAGAAATACGAGGCAAATGGAAATCACACATAAATTGTAGTTATAACAATGTTAAATGATTGATGAGAAATCAAACAAAGTATAAAATAAACGATATTTATATTTTATTTTATGTCCCTTTCTAACATTTAAGGTCCCAAACGCTACATGAAAATCACCAACCACTTTCATTCTACCTCCACGAACCAATGTTACCAACCACGTAACGAACACTCTGTGTTTTGGATCGGAAGGACAGAAAGAAGCGGATTAGGTAATCGTTTTTGTGCGAAGAGGCATAAAAAAATGACAAAGACGCCTCCAAACTTTCTCTAAACAGCTTAACATTCCTGATCAATTATTCAAAAACAGGGCTGTCAGCGGGATTTTCTCTCCACCATTGCAATAGTGAGAGTATGCTATTTTACTCCAACGCTAAGAAAACGCTCTGAAAGTCAGCTTCTTAAATATCGTCTCGGCGTTCAACAAACTTATAAATGACAATCAACCAATTTATTCTATTGTCCATGAAGCTGAGAAAGAGCCTCTTTTTATTCGAATAGACCTCATGAATATCACAAGTTAGCTTTTGTCACATACACAAGTTTTAATGTACCTGTAAGCTTTAATATACCTACATGGAATCATGGAGTGAATTTAACAAAAGGATGTACTACAAATGAGTTTCAGTTTTGGAAGGTAACAATTGAAAAAATCAAAACAGAAATCTTAACTTCTTAATGTGACTGAAAACAAATTAACCAATTAATTCAGAAACGTGGTTTCTCCTGACCGAGAAAGTTACTTTAATTTCAAAACCTATGTCGTCCACACACAAAAAAAAATTTTTCTTCACGCAAACTTGGGGCTCGATGGTTTTACAAAACCTCAATTGCAATATAAAGTCAATTTTTCCTTTCTTTTAAGAATTTTGAGAACTTTCCTCTTAGTTTCTGCTAGTGTGTTTGGCAGACAATTTTCTCGTGAAAAGTGGCGCACTTGTTAAGGAAATTTCAAGTTCAATACGCAGTTGAAGACATACTTATTTAAATTGGCTTATGTAGTTTAGTTAATTTCATTATAATAGCTATTAGCTTTTGTATTTTATAATTTAACCTTTGCTGTACAGCGCTGTGAGCAATTAGTAAACACAGCGTCTTATCAGTGTTTTTATTATTATTATTATTATCATTATAATCCCTATTGTGATTATTATTATAACGTGAGCATAATTTGGATCACCTCCCCAATAAGATCTTCTTTGGCTTTTGCAAAATCCTTTTAATAGTCGAAAAAATATTTCTTGCCCTTTAGGGCAGTTACCCTCAAATCTTCGATGTTTTTTTTTAGATAGTGAAATGATGCGTTTGGAGAAACGCAGTAGGATTAAATGTTGTAGGAAGAAAGCTTATTACCTGCAATTCATGTATCTCCCTCTTCAGAAACCTCCGAATCCTTTCCTTAAAATTTTCGACAAATCTTTCAACGACGCCGCTTGTTAACAATTATTCGCCTCGTGTAGAAAATTTTTTTGGATACAATTGCTTAGGAGCTTTTTGATTATGTTGTAAATATCCGTGTGATGCTGAAAGCATTCTGTTTCAATTCAGTATTTTGATTACTCGTATGAAGAAGCAGTTTCCACGAGAATTATAAGTTTCATTTAATTCAGTCAGCAAATACTTCATATCTTTCTTTTGAATAGTGTTACTCCAAACTTATTAGCATCTTTTGGGCTCTTCGGAATTTAGTTTTCCTTATCGCATTTATCAGTTCCTCATTAACACTTACTAAACAAGAAGCAGCTATTTAGATAATATAAATTTAGCGCTCCTGTTATGATCACCTCGCCATAATCACCTCGCGCGAGGCATTTATGGGGAGATATGAAGCAATCTTCGACCAATCAGAGCGCTCACATCTGTATATTTACCGGAACAATTATACTTTCAACAGATAGAACACTTATTTTAAATCATAGTAACATATCTTTGACCTTCTCCCTCCTCATTTTCATTGTGTCCTTTTTTCTTGTCTCACTTTCTATTCTCATTTTTACTAATCTGCCCTCTTTGAATGACGTGTTAGATTCACAAGCCTTTAGCTTAGAAATATCTTTTGGCGGCAATTGTAGGGGTTCTTTGGCATCTGATGGTTTTCCCTCGCCAGACGTCTTTTCTTTGTACTTTTTCTTCGCTTCTTTGGGCAGTTTTGAAAATTCAATAGCTTCTTGATCAAAGACTTCTTTTTTTAGACAGTGGTACATGTCAGGTTTCTTCGACAGTACGATATTTCGTCTCCTTTAAACGTTTTTTATGCAATTTTCAGTAACCTGTTTCGCTCCCTTGGCTACCTCGGCATCTGCATGATCTCCTAGGTTCTCGACGATCATATTGTCGTTAGCTAAATATCCTGCAGTATCAACTTCTTGTGCTCTTTTCTCAAGGTCCGTTAATCTTGACACCTTAATCCCTTTGTCTATGGCATGTTTTACAACTGGATCGAACAGGAGTTCTTGGCCAAACATCTTTTCCATGCATGTAGAAAATTTTCCTCGTCCTTTCGCTTGTTCCTCACTGCAGAAGGGGGAAGGGGGGTGATTTGAAACCCCTTTGCTTTTCGTCAAGTTGAGACATTTTCTCTTAAACAAATAGCCTGCCATGTCGTCTACGAGATGATGTTAATATTACGGGATACATATGCAAATGACGCTGCTGGAGGTTACTGACGCCATCGAACATGGATAATTTTTAAAATATATCACTTTTTTCACCATAATTTTTGGCTTGTCAGACGAATAGTAGCTATCGAACTTGACAGGAAATTACTTCGACCCCAACCCGGTTAGTGGGAGGTTTTCAAAATGATCATCAGTGTGATCCGTGATCCACTTGATCGATTGAACCGTGTGATAAAATTGTTCAGCAGAACCACGATTTCCGATCGAGACAAAGCTAGAGGCCATTACTAAATTGAATGGGTTCTTCGAGAATCATTGACTACGAAGAACATTGGTGGAAATAGTCCATCCTTTGTCACTAACCTAAATGCACTTCTAAGTACTTGTGACATTTGTTGTTAGTTTATCAACGAAGGTAAAAGCTTATCACCATTAAACTAAGATGCATAAATGTTGAAAAAAAATAATAATTGGCGCCTTTTTGAGGATATCAAACAACCCGGTGTCCTATGGACTCGCAGGGAGCTTTTTTCGTTTATTTAAGTTATTTCTTATCTTTTTAGAAAGAGTTCGTCGCTTATAGTCATGAACACCTAACCTGACTGGATCCAGCGATCGTATTGGCGAAATCGATAGCATTTTTACTGAGATTAAGCAGCCCGAATTCAAGGCCACAGGGATCGCACGACGGCACTAATTGCGAAAGCTGTGATCCTATAAACAATTGATGCTGCCAGTTTCAAATTAACAGTCTGATCCAGGTTATTCAAAAGATAAGTGTTCTTTTATACTGTTTAATAAACAACTACCTAGTTCTCGATTTGCTTACGTACCACTGATCATTATTTTTCCCTTCATATTCTCTCTTGGCAGCTATTATTCTGTGTACATTAGAAATCACCACATTGCTGTAAAATGTGTTAATAAGTGGCAATATTAAACAGAGAGAGGCTTTTCTGTTTTATTGTCTTATTTATGACCATCAACATGTCCTTATTTTGTTTTAGCAAATAACCTCTCCCCCTCTTTTTGCAAACGCAACCAAAACAAAATCGGCCTTTTTAAGGAGTGAAACGTAACTGCAAGGCATTAACTGAACGCAACCAAGAATGAAGCTAGTAATTTAGTGTTAACAACTGAGTTGAAAACGTAAATTAGCCACCGTAAAGGGTAAAAAAGCTGACGTTTCGAGCGTTAGCCCTTCGTCAGAGCGATTAGAGGAATTGTGGGTTGTGTCACACAACCCACAATTCCTCTAATCGCTCTGACGTAGGGCTAACGCTCGAAACGTCAGCTTTTTTACCCTTTACGGTGGCTAATTTACGTTTTCAACCCAGTTGTTAACACTAAATTACCTGCTATACTCTCCCACCGACGCAGCACCACAGTTTCTTTAGAAACTTACCCCTTTATTCAAGAATGAAGCTATTCGAGTTGAAGGTTTGGTTCGCGCGAGCAGCTATCAAACCAGCCGTTAATTCAAAAATTGATTCCACCTCAAGCGAACCATTTATTTACAATTGATTCCTTCAAGCCATCCAGAAAGATGTATATATCCTGGTGTCTCAAAATAACTGTCAACAACATGACAAAAATCAGAAATTGCTGTTTTCAGTCTCCAATATAATACATTCTTCGATCTCTTTTTCTTTCTTCAAGAAATAGAAAGAAGATTACCTTTGCGGTGTATTTGCAATCAGTCATCCTTTGCATTTATTAAATTGGCAGTTGTGGATATTGTGACATAGATTCTGAGTACTGAAATGTTTGTTTACCTTGACTATAAAGAAGTACATGCGGTCTTTGTCTCCAGACTGAATCATCATGTGTTTTCTTAAGCATTTATCTTGCACAATGACTACTATTAATGATTCCTTTCATTTTGTTTGACTCGATCTCTCAGTTATGTTTTTTCTTTACTTTTATGTTTTGTTACCCTGAGAATTTCCTAACCTTGGTCATGCACAGGCTTGCCACGAGTTTGATGCGGGCGGGTTTAGTTACAAAATATATAGCACCAGTGTTAGTTAATATTTTGAAGAGTTCATTAATATTTTGAGATTGAGTTTAACAGTCGAATTTTTAATTTCTCAACGAATCGGCTTGAATTAGGCCCATCAGGTTCCAAAACATAAAGGTATTCAAGGTCAGTTGAAATGAACACTTTGCAATAAAAAACAGCTTAACATCATAATAGTTGTTTTATTCTCCTACCATCATATTCAAACGGAAACTAATAACACGGTGTTAGTTTCATAACTTATACTTTCCCCAGAGCAGTGAGCCCTCGATGTAAAATAGAACGTTTGGATTAAACGTATAGATCTTGCTTCATCGCACTTTCCACCTTTATGACGTAATTGATAGGTTAGTGAGTTAAGATATGAGTCTGTAAACACGGCTGTGAAGTTACATATTTGTGAGAACCATTTCAAAGCTTTCACAACGAGGAAAAAAAATTAGAAAAAAATATTAAGGCAAAATAAAGAACTTCAAGGCTTTGCCCGGCTCGATGTCGGTAATCTGGACGACTTCGTCGAGGGAGCTTAAGCAAAGACGATAAATGTGCAACAAATTACGCAGTTAACAACTTCCAAGGTAATTTTCGAGAATTCCTCCCACCCAAGAGTTTAGGTGAGGCTATGCAAATATGGAAAAATTTCCTTGTTGCTTAAGCGATGCGGGCTAACTGAGTGTACAAAATTTAAAAAAATAAATAATATTCCTGGACCCTATTAAAACTGCCAGTTTTTCTATATTTTACACTTAGCGCCAACGACAAATAGGAAAAGACGGTAATCTCAGAATTTTTTTGATGATGTCATAATAATAATAATAATAATAATAATTTATTAGTTGTATAGCCCTATTTACATGTACAGATCAATAGTGCTTTACACTGAATAAAAATTTAAAACCTTATATATCTAAATAAAAATTTACAATAGTAATGGTAGCTAAAAATACATAAGAATAAATTATTTTAATGTAATATATCTGAGTTAATGATTACAAAAAGCTTCATTAAACAGAAACGTTTTAATAGCTTTTTTAAATTTATCCAAACACTTAATCATTCTAATTCCATGAGGAAGTCTGTTCCATAAGTATGGTGCTGCTGCCTGAAAAGACCGATCTCCAAATGTCTTCAGCATCTTACCCTTAGGGGGCTCTAAGTAAAGACCGTCATTAGATCGAAGACAATAAGAAGATTTTGATTTAATAGATATGAGGCTGTTAATATATGACGGAGCTAAATTATGAACCGCTTTAAAAGTAAGTAGAAGAATTTTAAATTTAATGCGAGCCTGGATTGGAAGCCAGTGTAACTCGTATAGAATAGGAGTAATATGAGAGTACCTTCCAAGGTTCAATAGCAGTCTTGCGGCTGCATTCTGTACACGTTGTACTTTAGCTATCAGTTCCTTTGAGGCACCATACAAAAGACTGTTACAATAATCTAATCTATTCGTTATAAACGCATGAACTAAAGTATGGAGACTGTCTTCGTGTAAATATTTCTTAATGCTTCTAATGTTATGAAGATAAAAGAATGCAGATTTGCAAATATTTGTAATATGCTTAGACATGCTTAGGTTAGCATCCAACCAACAGCCTAGATTTTTAACCTCGGAGCTATTATTAATTACCGAGTTGCCAACGGAGATACTGATTGGCTGTAGTTTAGATAATTGTTGTTTGGAGCCTATTAAAATCAGTTCAGTCTTGCTATCATTAATTAACAGTCTATCATGAATCATCCACTTCCTGATCTTTTCAATACAGTTCTCCATTGCTTGCAAGACTTGGTCTTGAGATGTAGTATTAGGTTTAAAACTCAAATATAACTGGGTGTCATCAGCATAACAATGAGCACAAGGAAGCTCGTGTTCAATGATCTTAAAGAGCTTAGATGCATATATAATAAATATAATCGGTCCAAGACACGACCCTTGAGGAACTCCGCAGCCTAAATCAAATGGGTTAGATATCGATCCCTCGATGTCAACTTTTTGCATCCTGTTATGGAGATATGACTCAAACCAGCTCAGGGCAGAATCAGCAATACCTAATTCTTCGTGTAGACGTTTGATCAGTATATCATGATTAACAGTGTCGAAGGCGGCACTAAGATCCAACATGACAAGAAGAGTGACCTCTTGTGAATTCATCTTCATTAAGATATCGTTAACAACTCGAAGAAGCGCTGTTTCGGTACTATGTCCTTTTCTGTAAGATGATTGCATTTCTGGATAAACAGAATTGTCTATCATGTGTAAATGAAGTTGATTATACACCGCCTTTTCAGTGAGCTTCGATATGTATGGCAAATTACTAACAGGTCTGTAGTTACTAAGAAGTGGATCAAGACCAGCTTTTTTGAGCAACGGCTTAACAAGTGCACATTTCCAGACATCAGCAAACACACCATCCAAGAGGGATAGATTTATCATTTTTGTGATCACGCATACCTTGTCATACGCACTTGAGTCTTTTCTGTCTTTGTGAAATTGATCTGCATGAACACAATATAAGCATTGTAAGTCATAATATCACTGCAGGTGGAAGAAGAGATAATAACTCCTGTAACATTTCCTAGCTCATGCAAGGAATTTGTTTGTTTTTCGCTTCTGAGCAGAAACTCTTCAAATCTTTGAATAGAGATTTGGTCTCGAAATATTTCTTGGTCGTTTTTACCTTGTCATTTATTCGTAGTTTTCGGGCAGAAAACGATTACCTGGTATACCCGATCATGTTGCAATAAACTCTTTTTTGTCGAGCTCAGCTTCTGTCTTCATGCTATGTTAAAAATAAATTGTTTCATACTTTAGCTGTCCTAACATCCATCAACAAATTACATATTCACAATAATGAATTCTTATAATTACTACTTCTGAAAACCCTCTCTTTCTAACAAAGATAAATGCGAAATGCCCTGGACCACTCTTACAGAGATCGCCACTTAATTGACATTATTGATAGATCAACTTTCACTCCACGATTCTATGTTAGGAACATGCCAAAAAACCAAAAACCTTCCAATTTTGTATTGAAATGTTATCAGGTTGTTTTTCTTTTTCTAGATCGTTTTTTGTTATAGCCAAAGGGATTTAATATGACCATTAATTTTATTGCGAAAAATAATCAAATACTTATTAAAAAATAATTTCTATTCGTATAGGGTTTTCTAGAGCCAGCTGTTACGACCTACAATTTTCATAAAAAAGCAATTCCAAATTGTCTTCCTTTCTCAAGTTACCTTTTAAAGTCATTTATGACTATAGTAACTTATTTTCACATACTGGCTGAATTGCTAACCGTTTTAGAAGAATCCTTTGAGAGCAAAGAATTACTACCGAAGAGTGGTCACAAGGCAATTTTATCTTCCATCTATTTTCGAAAAAATGACATATGTACGGCTGCGAACGCAAGTTACTTCGTTATATCTTTTCCATGTGATTATTGTGTTCAATACCCATTTGCCCATTTGTTTAAGAAGATCAGAGAATGATAAAGGGACAAATTCTGACAGATGCTGCATCTGAAGTACAACGGAAGTTTTATTTTGTAGAGCTTAAAAATAAAAAGGAAGATAGGAGCCAATTGATCCAACTTTGATAAAATTTAGATTTAGACAACTTGGAAAAAGTTGATCATAATAAATATATAGCATTGGATAATGCGATAGTTATCGCCCGCTAATTGACAGTCAAAGCTTGCTTCCCCGTAAAATCCAGATCCTGGAGATGTTGGCATGTACACAAACCTAGTGCTCTTATTTTCTAGCATTTACCGTTTCAAAGTTCTGATGATTGTTATGTATCAACAGGACCATGATGTTCTATAGATTAATAAAGGCACGTTACTTGAAGAGGAATATATAGATACGATGTGCGTTTACGCATATATTATTATATGGACGGTAAGTTTATACTTTAGGAACCAAACTTACACTTCGTTCAGTATCAGGGTAAAAAAAATCTCTTTCAGCGAAGTAAAGGCTCGATATATTCGATGTGTGGTCTTAAATCTTTTAAGAAATAAAATTAGTATCAATGTTACATTGTTGTTCAGTTGAGTGATCTATGTTTTATTGAAAGCCTTTCGTGTAATATAAATATCAATTAAGGTAAGAAGTAAATCTTAGAAGTAAACTTAATATCACAGCCATCTTCGAGTCGAGTCGAGTCGAGCAATCTCTCTATTAGAAGCTTTTCAACTACATATCTTTTAAGATAAGAACTAATACATCACGGATGAATCCAAAACCGGATGTCCTCGTGATCGAAGGGAGCCGTTTAGTTTATGCATCAACTAAAAATTTAATTGCCTAGAAACCGCAGAGAATTTGTGAGCTGCTGTTAGAAAAAAAAAAAAAAAGCTTACATACGTCGGCTTTTCATTATAGCCCTGAAATGTAAATGCAGAGGAAAACTTGGAAGAGCTAGTCCGGGAAAATGGACACAGGCCTTCCATGAAAGTCACAGATAAGTGCAAGAGCTGAACGTAAAAACAATTTTTACCTTGATAAGTTAAGAAACTATATCTTTTATCTGCATTGATTTCTGAGCTCTTTACAGCAAAAAAGAACCCCTGATATAGAACACAAGGAAGTTCATTGGTCAGTTCGTGTCAAGTTACTTTTGCATCTCGATTAGTTCTCGTGACAGAGATAGATTAATAAGTCTTTATTCCTCAGGATTAGATACGAAAATTACACTTTAAGAAACTATCATAGTCCTTTTCAGAATTCGTTTAACATAATATACTAGCAGTGCCCCTGATCAAAATTAAACTGACGGGTTCCCCTCCTCCGTTCATCGATTTTTTTTCAAGATCCGAATTAGGAAAGAAATGAAACTTCAATTATATTTTAGAAATTACTTCTCTCAGGATTCGTTCCATCAACATTTTCTTATTGACCAACACAAAGGAAAATTAATAATAGATATCACACTCTTCCTGTCAAATCATATGGTAAACACAGTACGAGGTAACTCTCCTTTGCAGTCATTTATGTGACAACTATGACCTTTTCTTAGAAAAAGCGGGAGGCAAAAATGACTTTGCAATATTTTCACGAAAATTCCAGATTCTTTGCATGCAATATATTCACCTCCGCCTTCAAGCTCCATCAGCCTGAAGAGAGCAGGTACGTGACAGACTGCTGAACCAATGATCAAATTGCTTTTCACAATACATAAAAAACTATCGTGAATGGCCCAAAGCCAATGGTTTTAATGAAAACTGTGGGTCGGAGCAGCAGGATCTAGGAAACTTTTGTGTAAAAACAGATATTAATCCATGAAAATGACTACTCCTGAAAACATCTTCTGGAAAAGAAAAAAAATCGGAGAAATTTACGGTATAGATTCAACAGAAACTTGTAAGGAGTTAGCTTTTCGGCTGCCTCCCTAAGTGGAGATCGAATGGTGTTAGTTAGCGATTAAAAAGCAATGGAAAAAGCAATAATTAAAGGATGTGAAATTATTGTTATTTGGTAACGTCAAGGAGTTGAAAACTACAGGCGGCAACCATTTGGCTCACTACTTGCCGCTTTTTAATTTCAAAACTATGGTAATATGAAATGTTTGTAAAACGAATTAGATGACAATTAAAACAGCCCTTCCATTTCTGATTGGTCCATTCCATGCCCAGTAAACAGGTGTCAAACTCTGTGCGTCAAAGCGTCTGACAAAAGCTTCTGAGGGTGATAGTTTGCAGCTTTAATCGTGACTCTGTTAGCCCAAATGGTTTTTCAGTTGCCTGTAGATGGAGCCAAATGGTTTTCATAAAACCTCAATATATACATAATTTTTCCTTCTTAAAAGTTTGAAATATTCTACTTGTTCCAGTGAAGGAGGCAATTAAAGTCTCATACAGCGACTGAGAAGATTGTTGAATATTTTAACGGCAGACTTCAATAACTCCTTCAGTCCACTCTTTGTCGGAATAATTTTTGACACAGCAAAGAGCCAAACCTGCAACAGAATGGATGCGAAAACTGCGACGAATCGCAGTATTGCGGCGAATTTCACCGGGAATTTATCACTTCGTCCAGCTGTCCAGTCTGTACCGTTGGGGCCCGAGGTAAGTCCATTTGACGAGTTTTTCAGGTTTGCCTTCGGATCAGCAATTTACATTATCATCGCTTCCTTCGTAACCGTCTTAGCCAACGGTTTGTTTCTTGTCGTTTTCTTCTTCGATCCATTGAAGACATTTCGCACTGCCACTACCTATTTCCTAATCGGTCTTGCCTTTGTGGATATCTTAACAGCCGCCTCGCAAGAGCCCATGTACGCTACATGCTTCATAATGATGTATCTTAGACATCCTGACACCCTAGCAACGTGCACACCTCTTCTGAATGTGGGCCAAGTGATAGCTGTTGCAGCCATGAATGCATCCTTTCTGATAGTACTTGCTTTCACAATTACACAGTACATTGTGTTGGCCTCGCCGCTGAAATACGGCCGGCGCGTTACAAATCGTGCGTGGTTATCTGTGTTTTGGCTATATACGCGTATTCCATATTGTTCAGTCTCTTTCCTTTTATGAGCCTAACCGAAGAGATCGTGCAAAAGATCGATAACATTTTTCACTACATTACATTGGTCTACGTCACTATTATCTTTTACATTCTGCTGTACGTCGCCTTTAGGAAGAAAATGGCTGCTTCTAAGAGTCTTCAAGAACACAAGACCACACAAGATAGAGGGAGAGACAATAAACAAACAGGGGTGGAACGCAAGTTTATCATCATCAATTTTCTCCTAATCGCCATCTTGTTTTTGACGTCTCAGCCGTCTGCCATTTTATGGATTTACCGCTTGTATTCCAACGAAAATCCCAACACTCCAAGAGTTCTTATCGTCAATCTCATGTTGGCGGATAACCTGCTTTACCTGAAATTCCTGCTCGACCCGTTTGTCTACGCATGGCGAATACCCAGATATCGACGGGCGCTAAAATATGTCATGCGTTGTGGCAGAGAGGAACCTGAGGAGACCTTCAGTGACCGCGTCATGGCCCAGGGTAGGAAGTCACGTGAAACAGTGGTAGCCCTGGACTTTAAATGCATTAAGGACTAAAACTTTGATATTAGTTTAAGGTTTAGAGAGGCTATTTGGAAAAATGTCGAGTCTTACAAGCCTTTCATTCGATCTTCTCATCACCATAGCCTCTATAACTATTTTCAAACTCTTTTTTTTCAAATTTCTCAGACTCTGGGATCCGAACCGATTGTCTACTTCCAGAGAAAGCTAGAGCAGCGTTAAGGTTTCTTCGTGAGCAAAAAAACGCACTTTCTGAAGCTGATAAATTGCCAAGATACACAAAATAGGAAATCGCAACCATAATTAGTCCCGAATGGTTATCAAATTTGACAACCATGTGACGTCATAATATGGCGACCAGTTCAGAACTCGAAGATTTTCTCACTCAATGCGAAATGTTCGTCATTTATTCGTTTTTCTCGCCGTGAATAATCATAACTCTATTGCAAATTAATGAATAGATTATGTTCTTCGCTCTTCCTCAAGATGGTGGTCATCAATGTGTAATAGAGACGACATTTTGGGCAGAGAAGGAACAGGGCACTTGAAATGACGCGTGTGATCGAGGTGTGTTTTTCAATTTTGCCTTAAGATTTAGGGTAGTAAATTAACTTTTACGAAGTAAAAAAAATTATGGAGCTTATCCTCAATCTATTTTCTTCCGATGTTTATGTTATTTATCGTGATGCAAACTGCACCAGAATAGTGCATGAGGTGGTCTTGATTTACGTCCACCCAATCACCAACTGCCATTTTTAATTTTCAACGATGCTTTTCATCTTTCTGTTCATTATGAAAACATTGTGATTCCTTATCACTGTTCTATACTTAGTGTATATGGAACCTTTTTTAAAGACAATGATACTTCAAACGAGAGCACGCTGTCGTAGACTGTTATCCTCCGTTGGAGGGTTGACCTTACTTAAATACTTTAATGCATCAAGAATTAAATGGGGATACTCCTAAAACAGTGTACAATGTACTAGGAGTTGAAAGTAAATATAGTAAATAAATAGAAGAGATAATTATTTGGATGCCAATCTTAATATATCTACATTACAAAATTACCATTTACGCGAATTAAATACAGTTAATAAAAATGGAAACAAGAATGTATATCATTGTAAGATAATCGTGGATCCAATAGTTGGCATTACATACTGGTAAAGGGAAAAATATCTGTAGTTACAGGTAACTGATTCTAGGCTACCATCAAACTTGGGTAAAACGAATATAAACTTATAAACATTGTAACTGGTCTGAATATTACGAAAGGGGAATGCATTACGGACTCAAGAAGCCCTTTAAGAGGACATGCTTCAAATGAAAGGGGGATACCAACTGAGCCTTGTTGAATTTTATAACACGTGGATGATTGGTAGGAAAGTCTAACTTACCAAGAGTGTCCCAAACAAGATGATATAACATGGGAGTAACATGACAAAAATTTTGCTTCTAGTCGCTCTATGCTAAGGAAACCGAGTTATTAAGCTCCCGTTGGATAGGCCTCATGGCTCAAGTACAGACCTTACTTTACCTTACATGGTTGCCATAAGTCAAGAAATAACTTTTAAAAAGTCGTTGTAGTTTATTAGCTATAACTATTTTAAAAAGGTCGCGGTAAAGTCTGGCAATTTCTTTCCAAGTCAGAAACCTAGTGTTTTTGAGAAATTTAAGGGAAAAGAAAACATTTTCTATCGATTCAAGTACTTTCGAAGGTTTTATAGACACGAAAGGTTAAAACACTAAATTGAGTTTCAATGAAAAAAAAAATTAATTTGGTTTAAGTGGTACCTCATCCAGATAGTCGGCTCTTTATCTACCAAATTCCAAAACCGGCTGGCAAATAACATACATATACGACTCTGGTGTAACGTTGATCACTTGATAATAAAAGTGAGCGATTTTGGCTTGGCACTGACGACTGATAGGTGATGATTAAGATAAAGATTCACGAGATAACACCGTTAGATATACTTGTAAGCCTCCGTTATTGCAAGGTTTGGGTTTGTCAGCTTATGTCTTAGATGTAGAGATCGCAAGCTCTTCGTAGGTGGATGAAAAATGTAGCCATTCGAAAAAGCAGTGATAAAAAGGTTGTAAAATGTCAATCATAGCAATGAAGGATTTGAAATTTTGAAAAAATATACTGTCTTTTCAAACATCTGTTGTTGCTGGTGAAATAAGGAGTTAATTTAGAACAAAATTTCCCTTTCCTGTAAAAAATGTTCATTTGTTGATATAGATGACAAGGATAGTACAGATGAAGAGGTAAATGTTCCTGTTTTGTTATCAATTTCTGATCGGTCCATACCTCTTGAAAATAATAAACAGGCGTCTTACCCGCGCACAAAGTTCCTGACACAAAAGTTAAGGACGAACGGATGCTTTCAGCCTAAATTACGTAACAACAGCGACTGACTTAGTTTAAATTTTAAATGCGGGTTGGGCCAGGTGGTTTTGTCGAACTTCTTTAAAAGCACAAGTGTTTATTCTTACAAATTTATCAAAACACTCTTTGCTCGACCGGAGAGGTAATTTAACAGTCCTGGACAGCCATTAAGACGACATTTGATGGAGCTGTGGTTTTGGGTTCTCAGCTTGTTTCTTTGTATCCTCACGATAGTTGGAAATGGATTTGTCATCTTCCTCGTCTGCAGAAAACGTCAGCTTCGCACCGAAACCAACACATTCATTGTATCCTTAGCAGTGGCTGATTCGGCTGTGGGAATGATTGCTGCTCCCTCGTATTTTCTCTGTAACATGATAAATGAGTGCATCTCCGATAAAAAAGCAAGCTCATTCGTGATAAATGTATGGGTGTTCATACTTTACGCTTCTGGAACAAACTTGTGTAGCTTAGTTCTGGAACGCTATATCGCCGTCGTGAAACCGTTGAAATACATAACTTTTATGACGAGCCGCCGAGTCATTCAGATGGTTCTTACATCTTGGGCAATTCCTTTTCTTTTCGCTATTATTTCATTTGCGATGAGATTGAATTCATTCCATCGTCTCAGCGCTTATTTCCATCTCTTATTCGAAGTAATCCTGTGTGTGATTTTTATCTTTTGCGTTGCATCCATGTTTCTTGTTGTTTACAAGAACTCTAAAAATCGCATTTTACCCAGGCAAATGCAGTTAAACAAATGGTTCGCTAAAGTTCAAGCTCAGAAGATCTCAGCAGTAAAATGGCTGGCTTTGGTAACGTGTGTGTTTCTATCCTGTTACGGACTATTCATGCATTGTAGTTTATTATCTATAACTGGTCATCAGTGTGAAGATTTTCATTACAAAGTTCCTCTACAAGTTATTAACTCTGGTATAAACCCCATAGCTTATGCCCTCTTCAAAAGGGACATAGAGCAAGAATTTAAAAGGCTCTTTTTCAAAAGGCGTCTCTGATTATTCCTCAAAGCAGTTTTTAGGTAAGAAAAACTTCATTTGATGAATTAAGTCATCATATCCCCTTAGATCTCGACGATGTCCGGCTGTGGATCCATCCCGAATGTACTGGTTCTTATCTTCGTTGATTCTTAACAGTGTAATATTGTAGCTTTGATATTATAATTATTTCTAAGATTTAAGACCTTGTGATGAATATAACGAAGAATTCCATTGCTGGAGCGCGATATTTTTTCTTCAAGCATTGAAGTTACTCAGTATTTTAGTATGAGAAAGATCTGATTCTTAAAACTAAGAGTTTGCTTTACTTGTGATGATAAAACTGTAAACACATATTATATTCTTTCTCTATTGATAAGCTTATCTTTGACTGTCAATTCGAAAACAAAGTTCTCCTTCGGGTAATTTTTGAAGGGTGCCGTAAGTGACAATGCTGTAACATTTCCAAGCTTTTCCATTCCATAGAAACTTTTTAGGGAGATGCTTGACTAACTGTGAAAATTATTGGAACTATGAAAAAGAAATTATGAAAGGTGTGTTCTTTCAGGAAATTTGACACCGTGAAAGTTTCTTGATAAGTGTTCGTGACAGATTTTTGGCTTTTTTAGTGTATTAGGCAAACAGTTTTTCCACGAAAGGTGGCGATTTTGGGAAGGTAAAGATAACTAAAGAGATAGGGTTTCACATGATGACAACGCGAGATACAATAATTGCTCCAGTTCAAACAGGATATTGGATCAAACTTTACTTTGCGATTCACACCTGCTGTTTTAGCTTTAATGAGATCTTAGCTGATAAAATCCTTCGCAGTTAGGCGGCTATTTTTTCATATATTCTCTGATGGTAGCCTAATTTAAATGAGATTGAATTATTCGATATTGCTGATGTCAACTTCTTTTTTCCATGGAAAGCTCTCGACACTGAAGTAACGTCGGCATACATTAGAATTCTAGCTTTTAACCTTGTTTTATTTTGATCAATAAGTTTATTTTCCATGATTCTACAATGCAACTGTCATTCAATTCGTATGACACCTCTATCTGCTCCTATTTTACTTCCCTACTTCCATTATTACGAAATGAAAGAAGCAACCTCACTCTGTTATTTTTTAAGTTTTCTTGACATGTCTTCGTGACTGTTTTTAATTTCCGCTAGCGCGTTTAGCAAACAAAATTTCAGTGAAATGGCAGAATTACCTTTTAAGGGAAAGATGGTAATATAAAGGTTTACAAGATGAAAATCTGAAATATATTCGAAAACCTCCGTCATTGCAAGGTTGCACGGTTTCGGTTTCTCAGCGGTTACTTAGAGTAGACGTCGAAGGGTTTAGCTGGTTGATTTACAATGTAAACATTGGAAAAATCAGTAATTAAAATATGTCAAATTTACTAATTAAATCATATTATAACATAGCTAGTAACTTTGTCTAATCAAATTGAATTGCGCGAGCGTGCTTCATATTCCTATTGTGCACGCTCATGACGTCAGCAAACAAATCCCTCGAGAAAAGAAATTTTCCTACGGGTTGAAAATGTTATAAAACAATTGGTTCATACGTCATCTGTGCGTTCATCGAGATATGAAGCACTTGGGAAGTTTGGAGAGCACTCAAGAAGCTAGAGTTGCTCTCGGCTACGCCTCGAGCCATTCTTACGCATCTTTCGTGCTCTCCAAACTTCCCGCGTGCTTCATATCTCGATGAACGCACGCTGACGTATGAACCAAGTGTTAAATGTCAATCACTTGAGAATACAAGGGGGCGATTTGGGCCTTTTATTGAATGGTTAGTAATAATGAAATTATCGTTATTTGAATTACTTGTTTTTAACAGGGAAATAGAAGGCTAATTTTCATCAATTCACATCTCATTTCCACTATTTTGCAATACTAATATTTTCAAAATAGGACTCTGCTGTCACGCGTCATCACGCAATTTTCATTTGTTGGTATAGATGACGAGGATAGAACATACTCGATGATGAAGTAAAACATTCCTGTTCTGTCGTCAATTTCTGACTGGTTTATACTATTTGCGAACCATTGAACAAGTGCAAAGTGTCCCTAAAAAATGTTAAAGAGTGATGGATGCTTGCAGCCTTAGATGCGACTTAATTGAGTCATTCACATGGTTCTTACACCTGGGGAATTCCTTTTCTTTTCATCCCGACTATAGCTTCGATCCAATTCAATTTAATCTTTCGTGTTAGAGGCTCTCTGTGTTTGTTTTTCGAGGTAATTTTGTCGGTAGTTTTAATGTTTTGCCTCGCATCCATGTTTCTTGCTGTTTACAAGAACTCTGGAAAACGTCGTTTAGCAAAACAATTCCAGTTTAATCAACGCATTGTCAAGTGCGATCGGGCACAACTGTGAACAACACACTGACTGTGTTTTTAGACTTTTTGATTCATCCAAATATTTGACAACTTTGAGGTCAAATATCTCCCGTTGCCAGAAAGCCACAACACTTATCTGAATTACCATTTATAACCCATTTTTCATCTCTGAAAGTCTTTGGGCACTACCGTATTTTTGTCTTGGATGCCTTTTAAAATCTGCGGCTGTGACAAGTTTCTCTCAACTAAACCTGTCATGAATTCTTGCTTTAGGGGGGTCACTTGACTAAATAAACCCACAGCTTCACTGTGTCTGTCCTTGTTAGGGTACTTTTCGATGGCAGCCAATGACTGAAACATCTTAATACAGCCTTCTTTTTAGCAAGAATATCTCGCCTTCTTGTTCTGTTTGTGACGGATTGGGTATAGTTCTCGCGATGACCTGCGTTCGGAAATTTGTGCACGTTGCTGCTAACCACCCGCTTCTACGATTAGTTTGCTGAAGGTTTCTAATGTGATGAGCCCAGGGTTTTAGGGTTAGGGTGCGCCTACGAAGTTATACATGCGTGACATTTTTCGGACGTTACGTGTACGAGTACGCAATCCGTTTGAGGGTCACAGATTTCGAGTAAATAACTGACCCCTCAACATCAAGCAATTTCTCTAGTTTACAGAGGTCTTGGAACGTTTCATTATATGGATTTACCTTCTGCGGTTAGAAGGCTACAAGCGAATTTATCAAGCGTAATTGCCTTTGATTTCTCAACTGATGGTGTCGCAAACACAGTTTTTGAGAGTCACGAGACAAAAAACTCATCAGGACCTAGTTTCATGTTCTAATGGAAATAAATAGGAAATAAAAACACATTATCTTGAGAAATAAAGTTATAAATAACGGGGGTTCTCTGAAACAAATTGTGGTAGAAAAGGATTTCAGTTCTGGTCAATATTGACTTTTCATAGTCTACTTCCAAATCTGAGGGAACGCGCCGAGGGATTAAAAAACATAAATGTGTGATAATACAAGGAAGAGAATAAAAATACAAATAAATAAAAAGGAGAAAACATAGGAACCCGTGTTGCAACGTGCAGATATCTTTTGAGCCAGACCTACACACCTAAGCCACACACCACCCAGAGAAACTCGAAAGAACGCTGAAAATGAACTGGCTCGCACGTGCACGCAGGAAAGGCCATGGCAATCAGCGAAAATAATAGCAAATGCAGATGATATTTGCAGTCGAAAAACAGGAAAATAAGATAACAGAAGGATTAAGAACTTTCTAGAAGTGTCTTCTTGAAAAAAAAGATAAACAATTTTTACTTCTCGTGAAAGGTCACGCAGTCAAATACTATTTCTGTACGTATTTCTGGAATTTCTTGATAGTGGAAAGTGGAAAAAACATTTTCCAGACTTATTTTCTGGAAACACGGCGCAGTTAATGAATTTATGGGACCATTGATATTTCCTATCAAATAAGGGGGGCAGAGTTTCCTGTCATCCGAGGTATGGAAAAGCCGAAATAGTTACACTCGGGAACTTGTACGTCAACAAGCACGCGACATTAAAATCTCCTTTCCTGTTACAGTTTCCTAATTGTAAACTGTGCGATAATGATAATTGACGATCAAATTATAGGCTAATGAATGTTTTGTTGTGTACAAGAGCCCTATTTCCTGATTTTAGCAAATCTTCGAAGTAATAAACGACTGAATAAAGAAACGCTACGATTTTCCCATTGATTTTTCACCTACATGCATCTCTCTAAACGTGAAATTTTCCATTCCTACAAAAAATCTCGAAAGTTTTTCACATTTTTCACCTTTCTTGATCAATCATCTTGTATAAAGAGCTAAAAAATGTAGGCTTATTTAGTCAAGTGACCGCCTAAAGCAAGAATTGCGTGACAGGTTTAGTTGAGAGAAACTTGTCACAGTCGCAGATTTTAAAAGGCATCCAACACAAAAATACAGTAGTGCCCACCGATATTTTGATGATTTCAGAGATGAAATAATGGGTTATTAATGGTAATTGAGATAAGTGTTGTGGCTTTCTAGAAACGGGAGATATTTGACCTCAAATTTGTCAAATATTTGGATGAATCAAAAAGTCTAAAAACACAGTCGAATATTTGCCTCTGTTGATTGACAAGCCGTTTGACTGATACTTGCGGCGGACATTAACTAAGGATGTAAAAATATGTGTGCAAACTCTCAGAGTAATTGATTAAATACCATTGCAGTGAGAGCTTCATACATTTTACCTATTTTGAAGCGATTTCCTTGGTGAAAAGCAAGAAAAACCGGGGGGCTGGTCTATCTCCCCCCGGAAAAAACCAAAACAGAAAACCAGTTTGTCTTTTTGAGTTTTGGGGTAGACCCCTTAAACTGGCAAAGTTTCATTGAAATCGGTGAGATGGCATGTAGCACGACTGCCCGGTGCTCTCGTGGACACGCTCTTAATGTACGTGGCTGGGGTATTTGTCTTTTTCTGAGTTACGTAGTTTTTTGTAAGTTGACCTCCAAAGTTGTCTTAAATTAAAGTCTTGAAAAGTATCACGACAGACCTTCGCTCGAGTGAAATTTAATTTCCGTAAAACTCTGAAAAATAAAGAAATCCGATCAAACGGATTGTGGTTTTAGTATAGGAACATGAATGTCTTAAAACACACAAGAAATGAGGGAAATCCGTGTCTCAAGAAAAATCGACCGGACCGCTCTCACAGAGACACCCTCTTAATAGTTAGCAGTTTTAATACAATCATGTTGACAGCGTCTGAAGTGATCTACCTTGACACTTTATATGTTTTGTGCTTTGACTTGCGCAGGGATCGAGACACTCAGCCGTGAGAAATGCCATTATCAAAGCCACTGAATACGTAACTTTCGATTTTTCTTTCCGTATTTTGGTTTCCTTCCCATTCTAGAAAATTTTGAACGTCACTGCCTGCGAGCAAATTTTTCAGTGTTTTAGCAGCCATAATCTGACAAAATTTCGACAAAAGATCTTGGATTGAGGATAGTGAAGACTTTGCCATCCTTTCATCAACTCGACAAAGTGGTGCGAAAGGCAAGTGACGTGTCAGCAGCTGATCATGATGGGCTTTATCAAACACACGTGAAAAATTATCGTATTTTTTCACGTGTTGTTACGACTTTACTCATAGTTGGAAATATTTGTACAACATCGCAGTTTGTACGATAATTTTTTTTTTTATCTCACGTCTTTTACCCATTGTACAATTGCACTCTAGTGATATTTCCACACAACATTCTGGTACAGTGATTTTCTCAGTATCTTTGCACAAGATAACAATTTTTTCGTTGATATTGTTACCCATTGTTATCGAATTCCCCCTTCGTCCCCTCCCCCCCTTAATATGTTATTGTTACTTATCTTGATACCATAGGGTAACTGGTTGGGTCTGGTCATACAAGGTACAAATATTGGCCACCGATGTTATAGAGGGGATACTGCAATCATTAAAACATAGGCATCAGTACGCATGCAAGAGTTATTTTTTAGCTAGGCGGGTTGAGGTGAGACGCTTTGCGTAACTGATGTTTCCATTTTTGTAAAAGAAAAAGAAGAAAAACTTTTATGAGAACTAAAATATGACATTACTTTACCCTGATAAGAAAGAAAAACAATCCTCCAATAAAAAAAGAAATAGACTCACACACCGATATTCTATTGTCTGAATACTTGTCAGCAAAAATAAACCAATATTAGGTACATGCTTTCAGTAGTCTCCTTCGTAGCTGTTATTTGGTCTCGTCACACAACACCTGTCTCTACCCCACTTAAGAGCGAGCACATTGCCTCGAAAATATTATTTCACGGAAAGGTCCTAAGCAACGATAAATTGCAATCTCCGTTCTTCGAGCAAAGAGAAAAGAATCATATTTCAGAGAGGGTTCCTTATTTAGTTGTTGCTTAAATTCACTTTTCCCCCTGTGTCTGAGATGCGTGACAAAATTTAGGTTTTCTGTCTGTTTACATTTTTGTCGCTTTGTGGATTCATCTTTTTCCCGCTGATATAGTTAAGAATGCCGCAGCACCCGACAGAATCCTTTTAGATGATCAGCAACGACCCATTACCTGTTCTGGAAACGATTGCTTTGATGTTACAATGTGCCTGCAGGTTATAATTTTACTTTTTATTTTTATTTCCTTGAGTCACGTTTTATTTCATTTTCGATCTGCAAGTTTTAATAAAGTTTGGATTCTTTTATGTTTAATCAACGCTAACAACTTCGAAATGAAGTGACAAAGCTTAAAAAAATTTGCATGCAACATAGACAAGTGAACTAAGACGATTAGTGTCGAAAGCTTACTCCTTGTGAACAAAATATTTGAACAAGTCCCTTAACAATATTTTTTATACCTGACACTTTATTGATTAGTTTTGTTTTTCTGATTGTTGTAAGCTGAATGGGGGTTCTTATTGTTTGCAAGCGTATCTTAAACGTGCTCAATAGCTTTTGACAGCGGAATACGAAGTATCAAATTTCATATTCAATAGTTAGACTAGCAGATTTGGCGTAGGCACCTCTTGCACCGGATACTATAGCTTTCCAAAAGCAGTGGTTTGAAGGTATTGTTTTTCCTTTTACAAATTTTTATTGCTATGGAGGTGTTTACTTAATTTTCTTTTAATAGTTAAGATTTGCGTTGTTTCGAGTGTAAGGATTCAGTTATGTAATGTTGACAACACTCAAGATGCCGATCAACTGAATTTAAGACAGAATATCCAGTTTGTGTTTAAGCGCACATCTCCAAGCACACAAATCATACAGAAAAGCTCTCTAAGCAATACACCACACTTTCTATCGGTTTCCGGGTTAATAAACTACACAGGACGTTGGGAGAACACGAGGAAAGTTTGTAAACCACGAGACAAAGCCCTGTGGTTTGCAAACTTTTCGAGTGTTCTCCCAACATCTCCGGTGGTTCGTGACGCCGGTAAACCGATAAAATTGTGGTTTATTGCTTTTATGACATGAATGTGAGTGAAGTTCAGAAGTCAGAGCGAATGATAAATTTTTTCTTTCTTTTTTTTTGCGATGAAGTCGTTGATCCTCATGAAAACCGTCAGAAAGCGCCGGTAACTGAATAAACTATCAGCCGGAAAAGCAAAGACTGAAATTAATGTATCACTGAATGACCAAAATGGTTGAGAACCCGATCAGAAATGGTCAAGCAAACTGATTTGAAATAGTGATATGATGTATGCAATGGCCTTTCGCAGAAATTCAAGCGCAAGCGCCTTTGGTAAGCTTTAGTACCTTAGTGTTAGTATTTTAGATCTGTGGTAAACAAAGCAATAGCACAAATAATAATTTGCTTGGCCTTTGTTTCTCAACTCTACCCTAACATTTAAAAAACTAGAGCAGTATTCCCTATGGAAAAAGGGACCAAACCCCCCCGAAACCTCGACTAATAAAAACCAACGACTGTACTTTTCGGCGCTAAGATTACGGATCTAGAACTTTTTCGCTATTGCAAATAAATGCATCGAGAACACTAGGCATTCTGTGCAGGACGTTAAAAAAAGATGAGTCATCCGTAGCTTGTCTCTTACATATTGGTGAACTGGTCGACCATCAGTTTGCATATATAGATACTGAAAAAGTTTACGATCTCGAATGGCGAGCCTCTTAAATGCTAGCTCTCTTTGGAGAGTAAATTGTCTGGATTTCTTTGTTTTAGAATTTACACTTTGCCTGCAAATAAACTACTCTAACTCCCCTTGGTTATACATATATATCTCATAGTAAGCCGACTTAATAACTGGAAACTCGGCCAGGTGTCGGCCGCTTTAATTTCTCTGGTAATAAGTCTTATTAGTATAATTGAAATCTAGGGCACTTGTTTCACCTTTATTTCTTTTCCTCTGTTTAAATAGCCATCGTTCATATCTACGCCTCCCAATGTAATGTGCCTAGCGCACATGTAATTTGTGGTTTACACTGCGTATCCTAGCGGGTATCGGTCAGATTTGCACCAATGCATAGCATACTTCCCGGCTGAAAGAATTTCATCGGTTCCTACATTATGTCAATCTGTTGAAAAGGACTGACGTTTTCTATTGACGCTCGAATGTAGTGTTGAGTGGCTTTGACGTGTGCCGGTCAAAGCTGATTAACGTAAGAGATTCATTAACCATCACTTTTCCAATCCTACACGCACACAGAGAAACCGAAGCCAACTTTTACCACCCTGTGGAAGCTACTGGTCAGGTTAATATTTCGCTGTGTATTTGTGAACCAGGCGGAGAGGAGAGATACGTGCACACAGTAAGATCGGACACACAGTCAAGCCGTAGTCATCTAATAGTTAGCAGTTGCAATACGATCATGATGGCAGCAGCTGAACTGATCTACCTTAACACTTTGTATATGTTTTGTGCTTTGACCTGCGCAGGGATCGAGACACTGGTAAAAACACGTCCAAAGCAGTTTAAAAGAATCAGCAAAAAATCTGCCTTTGTGGAATTCACGTTCACAGTATGGACCTGTCTTTACATTGCAACGTTACTTTGTGTACTTTGGCAAATGGCTTTTCAAACACAATCGCCAGACATAAAGTACCTTTGTTCGTGGTTTTCTATTGTTCAATTTGCTTTCTTCTCCACATTTTTGCTGAGCTACGTTGCGTGTTTCAACAGCGTTTCCAAAGTAATTTGTGAAATTTTTTTTCCCACCATAAATGCTACCGCATGGATAGTTGTTATGGTTTGTCTCTCAGATGGACAAGGGGTTGCAGAATTTCGATATTTGCGGTATTTCACTGTTCATATTCTTCCTGCGGTTGCTGCATCATTTCATGAGATCTATATTTTCAGCTTCTGTGGATTTTCATCCACTGCAAACAAAGGTCAGCTCAAAACAGTTTGGACAATCTACAGTCCCGCCTTATTGCTGACGTCATACGCCTTAAGTTATGATCAAACTGAAGTTTATAGCTACAACTTAAGTCCTCCAAATCCCCTGTTTGTGATATTCATCGGAATATTTTCTAATGTAAGATACGTATACTTTCCTTTTCAATTAAGTTGAAGAAAAATTTGAGCTGTTCTGTTTTATTTAGGTGAACCCAACAGCAATCAAATGGTATCTTGTAAAACATTAGCATGCAGTTTTCCCCAGGATTATTGATAATGAGGACGAAAAATATATTTTTAAAAAACTGGGTCAAGTATAATCAAAAATAAAGAAATGACTATAGAATGATTCCTATTTGAATATAAGAAGCTTGTACCTGATAGTAGGGCAAAAATTAACAGCCACATTGAATAGATACGTATACTTTCCATTTCAATTAAGTTGAAGAAAAATTTGAGCTGTTCTGTTTTATTTAGGTGGACCCAAGAGCAATCAAATGGTATCTTGTAAAACATTAGCATGCAGTTTTTCTAGGATTATTGATAATAAAGATGAAAATGTATTTTTAAAAAACTGGGTCTAGTAAACTCAAATATAAAGAAATGAGTATAGAATGTTTCCTATTTGAATATAAAAAGCTTGTACCTGATAGTGGGGCAAAAATTAACAGCCACATTGAATACATGTGAGAAAATTAAATAGAGAATAATACAGGGGCGCGCGTAGATATGTCAAGAATTCAACTCGATATCGCGCTGAATTTTTGACATCGAATTGAACACTCGAAGAGAAATTCCATTTCTACAAGAAGCCATTTATAATTTTGTTTATTTTATAAACACAATTTCCCTCTACTGACAAGAAAAGTAGACTTAATCAATGAATAAAAAAAACCCGCGTAAAACGCGTGGGTGATAAGGCTCAAGATTAAAAAAAATGCGTCGAATCACTACAAAAACAAACAATGGGGGTTGCTTTAATTTACATAATTCGCAGTCCTTGACTTTTCCTTACCAATGGAAGAAATAGTCTCAAATACTCCGCCAAAATCGGCCTGTGGCAAATCTTCCAGATATTGATCGATTTTCGTTCTCAGCCGTGAGAAATGTATAACAAGGGCTAAAAACTTCGAAATGAAGTGACAAAGCTTTAAGAATTTGCATGCAAAAGAAAAAAGTGAACCAAAACAATTAGTGTCGGAAGCGACAAAGTTACAAAAAATAAAAATAAAAATGTTCACTAAGATGTAAAAATGTAAAATTAGATACAAAGAATTAAAAAGCTTTTGCAAATAAAAAAGTCTTAATGGCGTTCTTAAACTTGTTCAAAGATTGGGAGTTTATGATAAAGCCCGGAAGATCGTTCCACAATTTAGGGGCGGCTGCATGGGAAGATGGTTCGCCGAGCGTGG
Organism: Pocillopora damicornis; assembly: GCF_964200805.1. Lineage (NCBI taxonomy): Eukaryota > Metazoa > Cnidaria > Anthozoa > Scleractinia > Pocilloporidae > Pocillopora > Pocillopora damicornis. The sequence goes on from NC_142674.1 coordinate 18,171,830, forward strand.
TGAGTGTTTTACCCCTGCAAGGAGCAAGGAGTAAGCCGTCACTGGAACGTAAACTAATTCAAAGGCCCACGATCTTGAGCCTCTTAAATTGATCTTTCCGTTACTCTGCTCTTTATCTTAAGTTCCCTCGACATTTCTTTCTTTCTTGGTTCACTTAGGTCTAATTTCACCTTAAGGTGCCGTTGTTATGGAAAACACAACACAGAAAGAACCGAGAGGCGACACTGCAGATCATCAAGGTAATGCAGTTCTAGCAATATTTTATTTCTTGCTGTAACTGTGATGGCCCGACCTACCTCTGCATTTCCTACTGCTTAAGTACTGTAGGCAGATGAAAGAGCATCCAGGTATCCGAATGTTAGCAATGGCCAGATACTGTTTATAGCTATATATACTAACATGAAAAGGCGTGGTCCTTTCCGTCCGTGATGCTTCATATCAAAGCATTGCATTCTAACTGATTTAGATAATCACAAGATATCTGCAGCTCTATGCAACTTTCAGATTGGGATGTAACTTTCTTATACAACGTATTGTCTCCAATAAGCGATAAGTGTCTTCTTCAGTTTCCCCAGAATCCTTATGCGAAAAAGTCTCTTCAAGAGCTATAGGGTGGTTTAAAATAGCATTTGGTCCGGTTTCCACGAGTACACCAACGATTTACTGGTGCTAATCCCCCCCATCCTCCCCCCCCCCTCCTTCCGCTACCTTAGTCACTTCTCGCCTCTGAATAAATCATTCTATAACTTCGTCCTGTTTAGTTGAATTCAAGCAAAAGAAGTGTCTTTCTACACGGGCTGTTAGGACTGCAGCACTTTTGGTTGGCATTTTCCTGGCAGCTGTTGCTGTTTTGTCAGCTTATGCTGCAGGTGCGTTTGATTCCAATCCAGATTTACCGGAAATTATGGAAGGAGAGGCTACATTTACAGCTGATGACGGCAAGGGGGAAGTTTTCCACGTAATGATCGATTATAAGAGAAAGCTAATACAACTAACCTCATTAAATGATCAAGCAGCGTCGCCGCAGTTATTTGGAAGGCGTCTAATGTCCTTCGAAGAAAACAAAACAGTAAACGGGACGCGAATTAATGCAACAAAAATCGTCATACAGGACTACAACGCGGTGAGTTCCAATGTAATACCATAATTATCGCAAGGTTTTGGTCGGAGGAAAAAACAAATGCAAAAACAAAACAAAAACACAAAAGAATTTCAATAAGCACAAAAGTAAAAAATTTTTTCTCCCTATACCAAGAATATGAAAGTCAAAGCTACCAATGAAAAGGTAATTTGGCATTCTAACTTAGTTTTTATAGAGCTAAAGACCATTTCGTCTCAAACTCATTGATAACTCATCAAGTCTTGGAAAAAAGGTAACACAGTCCTATTTTTTTGCGATTGAGGTTTAAGTTCGATTTGTTTTTTTGGAAGCGGGGGGGGGGAGGGGGGGCTGGGTGGTTAAAGATGGACAAATACAAATTACAAAGACAAATTTAGGGTTTTTTCAAGACCATGCATTGTTCAAATGTAAAAGTGTTTTGTTCGTTTTCGAAGCATTTTTTTTTTTTTACTGTAATAATCCATATCATTGCACTTTTCCAGCTTGTAATAAATTCTGGCAACTAAAACTGCTAAAAACTACATCTTTACATTAATTGGAACAGATTGAAATCCACGCAATTGCCAAAGCAAATGAACGAGCTTGCGTCAGCCTTAGGATTTTAGTAAACGAACAAAGTTTATTTACTACACCACTTGTTGATCGTTCAGTCTTACATGTTTAATATTTTACCTTGCAGATGCGAAAGTACTTTGTTGTCCCAGAGAATGGAAATTCAACAACAAAGTGCATTTATACTAATCTTGAAGGAGAAATGATTCCCAGGCATTTACTGAAGCACGCTACCCTTAAATCGGTAAGTTAGATAACTTTAAAACACAGCTAACGTTTAATATTTTAATATATTGCTTGTAACTCTAAATTCGGATCGAAGACAGGATCCAGAATATCGATTACTAGGACAATAAACAAGTCAGTGGCATCCAATATACGACTTTCTTTCTTTCCTTTTTTAGCTGCATTAAAAGGTAATGGATTTAATATGTCTAATTCGGGTTTTTCTGCCATAAATCTTCACTTATTTTACTCGTCTAATCACTGATATCAAACACTAGGCCACTAATCTCTTTTTTAAAGGAAAGCGTCGAGGGAAATATTACCCATACCCTATTTCAAGTTGATAATGACACTGATGTGGACGTTTATCGAGCGAAAGGGTACAATGGAAAGATTTACGAGGTAAGATCTTGAACCCTTTTAGAGCAAACAAATATTATCGATAGACTGCTCTTCTCTGGGATTACATATATCTCTATATACATTTCCTTTTTTTTTTTTTCGTTCATTGATTTTTACATCCAATTGACTGTTTCTTCAGTACTTAGTTTCGTCAGGTTTTAATACATAATATCTCTCCTAGATTTACTTACATCTCCCAAACGGTAGCATTCATATGCGTTCCAAGGAAAAGGAAATGAACTTCACAGATTATAAACATCTGAACTGCTACAGATATATTGAAGAGAACGACACAATTGAGGAGGCCTTCTACCAGTCAAATGACTCGAAGTTTTGTAAGTTTTCACAACCGGTTTTTACCCTTTTTTTCCACTAAGTCCTAAGCATTCATTAAGGGTCATGCTTATGAAAATTCAACCAACATCAAAAGGATATATTATTGATTGAAAAAAATAAAGGAGATATAATACTAAATATCTACGTATTTTTGGTTGTTTTTGTAGTCGTTATTTTAAAGCGCCATCACACAGTCGTGTCCGTTTCAAACGTTCATTAAATTACAAGCAAACTAATCGGCGCTTTGACTGTCATTTTGATTACGTATCTGAGGTATATAAGAACATTTAAGATATATTAGATAAGAGTAACAATATGGGAAAAAAGGGGAACAAAGAGACTGTGCTAAATTTGATACTGGTAGCCGACGAACCCTTTTATGCACAGAAGTAAATTCGTGTCTGTTCTACTTAGATCAAGAGTCAACCGAATTCGCAGATCCTGAGATGGAGAGAAATATTCAGGAAACTTCTCCCAACTTGACTCAGCTGTTGAACCAGACGACATCATTTAGCAATGAAAGTCTGGCTAATCAACTGCCGATGACCTCAAGACGCCGCCGCCGGGGGATTGGATGGCGTGGAGGTAGATTGGACTGGTGGTACGGAAACTGGTGTGGGCCTTACCAGGGTGGTTACACTTATAACCCAAAGCCATCTTGCAGGGGCGTTTGCCGTACTACAAGCTATGTGAGTAGCGCCTGTCGTAGGTGCCTCCCGACAAAAGACGGATTAGATGAAGCGTGTATGGAGCATGACAGGTGACAAAATATCTAAGTATAGTTTAATTTGTTGCTCCCTTGAAAGCACAGTTTCCTGTACGCTTGACGACAAATTAATACGCGCATATCTCAATACTGAGCCACTTCCGAGTTCTCGCGGCTCGGTGATCTGGTACCGAAATTACGGCGCAAGTACGAGGCTAAGTGCGACGTCGTTCTCATCGGTATAAAGAATAAATTGTCGTAGTAGTGAAAATGCGAGAAAATTTCTCGAATTCAGTGAGGGAGTGAAAAATTATTCGTGGGAGAGAGGCATTCAACAGCTGTTGAAGGCCAAAATGTAGTAGCTGTCCTTATGTAATAAGGTCCGGGCAATCAGCGTCTTCTTATTTGCTAGATTTGAGTTGAGAAGCATTGGCTGCAAACCGTCATGCCAATGAACAACTGGCATCAATTGACAGCTGGCAAAACAATGAGTACGCTGACCGATTCCTCTCCATATATCATTGGCTCAGACTTGAGTACAAAAGATTTGGAAAAATGTACTAACGTGATACTTGTGTGATCAGTGATGGAGTTAACAAGTCCTAAACCAACTAACAGACTTGGACAAGGGAGTCCGCTGACTTGTAGGTCGGACAATTTGCAGGCTCGGATATACATTAGTTGAACTTGAGATATTGCATTTCTAGCCCTCTGCAGGAGCCCAGTATCAGTGGCTTCACTCCACCTAAGTAATCAGTTCATGTACCATACAACTGTAAGTGGAAACTGTCTTTTATTTAGTTGTCTATTCATTTTCTCCCCCCACGGAGGGGAGAAGAGATGAAGACAAAAAATGAAATACAAACTTGAGATCGACTGTGGAATGTACGTTCTCTCTTGACCAAGCTTATTCGGTCAAGATAGCTGGATATTAACCTCGTTCATTTTCTGCGTTTTTATGGACCGACACTGAGTAGAGGTCCATAAAAACGCAGCAAATGAACTCGGTCTATAACCAGCCATCTTGACCTCACGCTTGGTGAATAATGCATATGAATATATTTCATGGAAACCCATACATCTGGCAAGGGAAGACATTACAAAAAATGCACTTCCGACCGAGCTCGGAATTTGTCTAACTTATAGGTCAATGGACTTCCTTTTCCTTGTAATTTGATTCTTAAAATGTTAACTTCAGCACTGATCACACAAATATATCGTCAAAATATTTTGCACGAAGAGTCTGAGCCAATGAGATAAAGAGAGGTATTGGCAGCGTTCTCATTGTTTGGACGTTTGTCAATTTAATGCCAAAAGCACATCATTATACGGGTTTGTAGCCAATGCATCTCTACCTACATCTCTAACAAACAAAAGATGCCGATTGATACCAACGAGCCCGCAATATGCCATGAATATTGGTCAGAGGATTCTATGGTGCAACAGCTGTCACTTAAGCATCTAAATGTGAATGTCCGCTATAACAACAATGCACCAGCCCCATTAAATGATTGCATTGAAGGCTTATTACATTTAGGAACAGCTATTACATTTAGGCCTTCAGCATTCAGCTTAGTGATGGCAACAAAGGAAAAAAAGGTAGAACTATTCGATTTATGCAAGAAAGCTGCAGCAATGAAGCAGATCCGCCAATGCTAAAGACTGCAAAAGCTGTTGGGGGAGAAATTTTAAATAAGTGAAGGTAAATTCCTAGTACCTGAAATTTTGGATGTTTGAATGCCAAACTTCAGTAACTTTCTAGAGTTCTCGTTCGGCGTTCGCATGTAGCCTAGGCAAGCCCAGCCTCAGTTTCTCCTATGTCATCATTTATTATTAAGCGTGATTTTTTTCTTGCTGATTCGTAGCAAGGGCTTACTGTAATTCGCGAAATATTCTGAACGAAACCAACTGGAAGTCTGTTATCTGCAAACTAGAGTTCCTTTAGTCTCCTAAAAAACTAGGAACGAGAAATTGGAATTGCTTAAGCAACAATACTTTTCGCCGACAGAAAGTCAGGACGTGTTAGAACGATAACTGGTAAAAACGAAATTAGCTTCAATAGGCCTTGATAAACAACAGTTATGCGGGTAAGAGCTGAATCCCAATCCTAACATTTCGAAGCAAATGGAAGAAAAACAGTGAAATTTTCCCACTTGTAAAAATGTGGTCGCTATAAAAATTTTAAGGTCCGTAAAGGTAGGGAATAATAACGTCAAAACCTTCTTTACTTTTTGGATTACATTTTACTTTAAATTATCACAAAGTTATAAATATTCAAAAAGTTACAGTTCTCCTAAAAGTCAAGTCAAGTTTTAGCATTTCCGTCTATTAAAATGTAAATGGCAAAGCAATGTACGGTTTCTTTTCATTCTTCAGATGTATTGAACATAGAGGCGGTGGTCCTTGGTGGTGCCTGCCTATTGGAAATCCGTGCAAGTGTGACAGCCCGTTTGTATGGGAAGCCTTCCGCCAGATATGGAGTTGTTCATCCCTAACCTGCCGATGGCACGCTTTACAAGTCTTCTCGTCATTTATGAGCCTTTTATCGTGTTGGTTTCCTGTCAGGTTTTGCTTTCCTTGGATCCGGTTTGTGTGCAGATGCAAGTATTGTTTGTGTCCCAGGATTGTCATATACTGGAGGTGCATTTTTTTTAAGATGTGCGCTTTCTTTGGTACTGGAAAGATTTTTGCTTGATTTGATAGGCGTATCTGCATAACAGACAAAACATTGTTAAGCCACAGATTGTCTTTAAAATAACGACGTTATGACAAACTAATTGATATTAAAAGTGTTAGTGATTTTATATAGGGCACAAGAAAGATAGAGTTAGACCACTACGTATCATGTGTAAATGTTGATGTTTTTGCGAATAACCTAAGAGCTACGAACTTCAAACCAAAGCATGAACTCTTATGAACAGAGCTGTAATTAACATTTAAGATGATTTTGAGTATATAATTGCCTCTCTTTTGATTTAAAGTAGAAAGAGTTCTCTTTCGTTTCCTTGTCGAGTTTACAACCCTATTTTCCAGATACTACCGTTCACAGTTTGAATTACTTACGTGGCTAGCATTCCTGGTAAACCAGTTTACAATTGTGCACGTGAATTATACCCTTATAATGGTAAATAAGTATCGAGGCAGCTGGAGTTCAGTGATCGACGGAGTTAGATCAGAGTTTTTTGAACACAACATTCTTCAAGTTACGTAACGTTACAGTTTCTTTAAGCCCTTTAAGACAGAATCAGACGTAAGTTCCATCCTATCGTATTTAGTTTCGTTTTCTTTCCGATTTCGCTTTTTTTGTAATTAGCTTCAGCCCATTTTTAATCTTGTACATTGCATTGCATTTCCCCTTTTAGTTTTCACCGCATGTGTATGGTACTCAGACGATAGCATTAAACGTTGTTGAATCAACTTGTGTTGTCTATTCCAAAGCTGTGGTTAACACTCCCCGAACTCCAGTGCACAACGCCCCGTGTCAGTTGTATTGGGTACGCTACAAGAACTATGAACTCCAAATTTGGTGACTCCTTAATAAATTTATCCGTGCACGATTTGAAATGTACAAATTTCATTTCCATAGATCGACGTAAGATGTCTTTTTTCTATGATCAACCTGGTACTCATCGTCTATGGTGAATTCGAAAGCATGATACAGATAAAACCTACAAGTACTACTCAGTACGACATTTACAGTCAATCTCTAGCAAGAAGAATCCAGTAAGGAAGAAAAAAATGGAATTCGTTCCATTTACTACAGAGCAATTATCTTATCTCGCTAAACAAGATGCATGTCTAGCACCTATTTATGAAGGGGTATTTGCAGCAGACCAATTACCAGGAATCACAGTCGTGTGGACAACATGCATTGATGTATTTGAAAATGAAAGCCAGGGGTAAAAGCATGCACGATTTCATAGGTTTGTTTAAAAAAGGCGATTTCATGTACAATGATCATTTAGTGGGGGAAATGGTCAAACCGTTGTTGGGATGGAGAGTTAGAAATCTTAAGAGGATGTCCGCGTAAGAACCGACCATCGAATTTTCGGCGCCACACGGAATTCCTTCAATTTTTTTTGCAAGACAGTTAGTCTATATGATGAACGAAAATAGCAATAGTTTGGTTTGTAGTGCTTTTTATTAATATATTTGGCGAGGATTTCTGAAGGCGACCTTAAACCGAAAAATTCGCCCTGTTTCGAGTCAAAATTACACGTTGCGGTAAATGCGCTAAAAAATTACTCTTTTACTCAAATAAAATGAAACTTTTGCATACGTTTATTTCATATCTTGCCTTTAAATTCATAGTAAAATATTTGAGATCGGTGTTCAGGAAAAATAATAGTGAATTTTTGAAATACCTCCCAACAAACATGCTTTTGGTTAAATAAGTGTTTCTCAAAACTATAACGTAATCTGGAGCCCTGACTACTACGCATGTTGAGTACTAGGGCTAGTGTACCAGAAACAACAAAAAAAGTTTTGGGCACTAAGGTTTTCGAGCTATGGGAGTTCGATCAAAATTGCCGTAATTCAAGGGTCAGAGAGTGCGTGACACAAATTTGCATAATTATGGTTTCTAACTTTGCCGCACAAAATAACTATCCGTGGGCGCAAACATTCTTGAAACCAACTCTATTCTGGAAATAAGGCATAGATAAACCGTGTTTTAAGCAGATTTGTGATCAATATTGCCGATATTTAACGTTAAGAGATGTGCGTGACATACATTTTGCATAATTTCGGTTACTTACTTTGCAACATAAAAAGACCATCCGGGAAAGATTATATTCCTGAAGCTAACTTTGTGCTCGGTGTAAGGCATGGATATACCTAGATTTATGAAAAATTGTCCAACTTAAACAAAAATGTAGAACTAAGGTAAAATACGCGGCTCCCATTACAGCTGTCTGTTTTTTTTTAACACAACTGTGTAAATAGTTCCGTCTAAAGGGTGTTTACCGAAATTCGGTTATCTTAAAAGTCATAGGGTTTTAACGAAAAAAAATAATTATTAAATGAAAAAGATTACTTTGTTGTGGTCATATCCCCAGTGAAAAAAGGGGGGTTGAATGTACCGTGATACCGAGAAAGGAAAATGTATATATCAGTCGGCTAAAACACGCCAGAATGTCTGTTAATTTTGAGCAGATTAACTTTTTTGTACATAAAAAAATTGTATTTGTCTACTTGTGTCGGTAGATATGCATGAATGAAAAACGGCCCCTAGAAATGTGGCAAGCTTTACGATTAGTTTATAGTTTTGCGAAAAGCCAATAATCTTCGCCTCTCTCTCTCTCTCTCTCTCTCTCTCTCTCTCTCTCTCTCTCTCTCTCTCTCTCTCTCTCTCTCTCTCTCTCTCTCTCTCTCTCTCTCTCTCTCTCTCTCTCTCTGCCCCACTCTCTTACTACTTTCTCTTTTTTAAGGCGTATATAAATTATCCCACTGGTTCCCCTCGTGTCTGCCTCTTTGAGAAATCTGAGAAAAAAAAACAAAACCGACCAAGAGCAAAAAACAGCAAAAAAAACAAAAAAAAAAAAACAAAGCAACCGTAATAAAAAAAGATAAAAAAGAATGGAATAACTTTTCCGTCCTGTTTTTAAAACAGGATGTCTTACTGACACAAATTCACAAGACTCAAAAGTTTGCTTCTTGTTCCTCTCTTTCGACGAGATCGTTACCAGTAAACGCAGCAGCTTTCTTTGGCACAATTCTTGACCTTTCACGGCGGCAACAGAGCAGTTTGCGAAACTCCCTGCGGAACTCATCATTTGTAAAGGCGTAAATAATGGGATTGATTACAGCACTCAGATAAAAGAAAAACGTGGCAAGCAACTCAGCCATATCTTAGATCTGCGAGGCGAAAAAATCTTCTTGTAATGGCTTGTCTTTACAATTTTCACGTAGCGGTCAATTGCTGTCAAACCAAGTGTTGCTGGGGTCACCTGAGAGGTGAACATATCAACAAAGCCTTGAAATTGGCATAAAGCGTCGCCAACGACCCATCTTCCGATGATTAGCGTTGCAGAAGCTGACGTCATTTCTACTGTTCCACACAGTAGATCGCTGACCGCTAAAGCAATGATATACAGGTTTGTGGTTGACCGCAGGTTTGTGTTTCTGTATGCTGCTATACAAATCAGACTGTTTCCAATGATGCTTGTGATGTTCAATGAAACGCATGCAATTGCCTCAGTTATTACAGCAGATAAGCTTCGGCTTGGTAGCTCTAAGTTTGACATAGCACCTTCTGAAAATAGAAGAAATTAAAAAGCAAGTAATTGAGTAAATTAATAAACAAATATGTGAAGAGAGATGAAGATTAACAAAATGAAAATAATGCCTTTTCCCCTTTCGCGGCAAACTACATCACCCGCACCTTTAATTCGCTCTCAGGGTTTGTGAACTGTCGAAATCTACTTGTAATCATCTATCTAGTTATTATTTATATATTCGTTTATTTAGTGGCTTTTTGTCTTTCAACCGCGTGACCCATCTTAGTCTCGTCTTCTCGAATGGTAAGTTTATCCAATGCCAAGCAAGGGAACAGTGAGGTTTATGAAGACGTATGAAGATTAACGGCAGCGTTACAATCACATTACTTCCTTAACATGTAATTGCTTTGAATACTACCATCATATTTCAACCCTAACGACAAGTGAAGAATACACTGAATACAAAACATCATACTGGTAACTCGTATAATACCTACGCATTTCTATCAGCTAGATAATCGTTCCTGATCGAGTGACTGTATTGCTAGAGAATCTCATACTACCTTTTTTTTTTCTGCTTTTTTATTTTATTTTATTTTTTCCATTTTTTAGGTAAAATACAGGAGTGTAATTTGGCATGCGTTTCCAATTCTTTTGTATATCCAAACCGCAAGTTAAAGCTTAACGGAAAAAATAAACGTATTTAATATTTCCGTTCGAGTTTTAAACTTGTGCAGTTGTATTGTCTCCCTTTGCAATCAACGGATACTTTTTTTAATCTCCCACAGGTATAAGCTATCCACATACTCTGTACATGCAATGAGTATTTTGTTGATGTAGGCGCAAGCAACTTACAATTTATTTAAATTAGAAACAGTATTGATAACAAGCGAACGTTTGAAGATAAACGTAAACCGTCAAACCTGTTTTCTCTGTTTCTTTGTTCCTGTTTTGCTATTTTGTGATAACAATCATAATCATCGTTTTCTTTATTATTGTTAATATTATTGTTGTTATTATTGTCGTTAAAACCAGTCTGTCGAAAAGTTCCATTAGTTTGTTTCCACATTTACTTCTGGTGAAGTCTGGATCGAACATAAACTTTTTTGATATTTCCGTTCGAGTTTTAACCTCGTACAGTTGTATTATCTCCCGTTGTGATCAACGGATACTTCTTTTAATCTTCCACAGATATGAGCTATCCATATACTCAGTACATGCAATGAGCATTTTGTTCATGTTGGCGCAAGCAATTGCTTACAATTTATTCAAATTAGAAACAGTATTGATGACAGGCGAACGTTTGAAGATAAACGTAAGCCGTCAAACCCGTTTTCTCTATTTCTTTGTTCATTTTTTTCTATTTTGTGATTACAATCATAATCATCGTTTTCCTCATCATTGTTAATATTATCATTATTGTCATAATTGTCGTTAACACCAGTCTGCCGAAAAGTTCCACTGGTTCGTTTCCATATTTACTTCTTATGAAGCTTGGATCGAACATATCAGCTGAAGGCGCCAATTCATATTACTTTTATATTTTCTCCGTATCGTCATAACTTTCCTGTTACAAAGGACGTTAATTTGCATAAATAATTTAAGTTTGAAATTGACGATCATTTATAAGGCTTCCTTCAAACTTTTGTCGCCTAAATAAATTATTTTAGTAATTGAAAGTTTCGCTTGAATTGAAATCGATCGAAAAATTAGGCTGTCCATGCAAGCTTTCAAGCTAAATTTTGAAAATTCTCCTTTCTTTCAACAAATCTTGAACAATGCATATGGGCTCAAAAAGATGTATTTTGACAACGTCTGAATAAATTTGAGTGAAGAAAAATAAAATTGGATTATAAACAAGACAGTCATCATTTATTGCCTTCGGTTGGGGTATCATTTAGGGAAGTGTCAAGATATGTCATTCTATTTCTGAAACTCTTTTGCGTTTTCAGTCAACCCTGAATTCAGTGTGAATAGATAGAAACATAAATAAATGAAAGCTTTATTAACCAGTTTAAAGTTAGAAGCAATCTTTTTATTGAATAGTCGTCGTATCTTCCCTTACTTAGAAATGTTTTTATAGAGGGTCCATTTAACTTACAGCGTTCATACACAGAATCGAGCGAGATGTTCCTAAAGCCGGCCAGACCGTTGTGTTATCAAGCTTTATAAATAAACGAGGTTGGTCAAAAACCTATCGTTTATCGCACGGTAACCCAGAGAAATATGAAACAATATGTTTTGTTTTAAGTTTATTTTATAAAAGCAATAAACCACACTTTCTGTCGGTTTACCAGCATAATACCCCACTCGGAACGTTGTGAAAACACTCGAAAAGTTGTTAATCCCAAGTAAGAGGCGAGTGATTCACAATCTTTTCCAGTAACACGGTTCTCCAAATATTTTAAGTTGGTTATTAACTTGGTAAAACGATTGAAAATGCGGCGTGTTGCTTAATGACTTTCCGCAAAGATGGCGAAAGCAATTGATAAATAAATGTACATGTGGAGTTTTACTTCTCTACTCGAGAAAGAGAGAAGATTACTTCACTCCCTGTTTCCCACGCCAAAAATATTTGAAGAAAAATAATCATCTGATAAGGTCACGAATGTGTTGCTGAATTTATCTGTGGCACCGTTAGTTTTCAACTTTGTCTCACGATAAGAATCAGAGAGCTTGACCAAATTTCTCAAAATCGTTTGTGAAGAACTCTAAAGCTCTCATTTTATTTGCTTTAAGGAACAGCTGGCTGCGAGTCAGTCGCGTATTTCGAATTTTCTTATGCCAGGAGTTTGTGAAAATTTTGTGTAGTGTCCGCGATCCAAGCAAAAGTTTTTGCCAGTTTAAGCATTCACTGATAATTCTAATTAGACCTAGCGAAAGCTTTACCTTACGCTGAGATTCGATGAAAACAAGTCAGACCACAGAAGAATATGGGACGGTATTTATAATAGCTCAACGCGGTGAAACTTCCTTGCAAGGTTGGAATTATTGTCTCTCTACTAGTCTTTACCCGTCACAGTGCAGAGAGTGTGGCTTTTTTTAGAGCAAAAAATTAGGTTTAAAAAGCAAAAAACGGATTACTTGAGATATTATCTGTAACTAACGTTAATTCCACAGGAAAATTTCCCCAAAACGGTATTGAAGAGGCTAATTAATACTTGTTTCCAAAGTTCACGATTGCCTAATCCAAATTGAGGCTATTCTTAGTGCAAAAGGCCTTTTTGCTTTTAAATACCACAATTTCTGTTCATTTCTATAACCTTTCAAAGTAAGAAGGCCTTTCCATGCCTTTACCCATTTTAAGGTAACAGCGGAGGGGCCAATAGCGTTTGATGTATTTTGTATAGTGACGTCTGCAAGACACATAATTGCTGAACGAAAGCCCCGAAAAAAAATGCGAGAAAGACTGAAACATCTGTATGTTTGACTATGATTTCAAGAAAAAATATTTTTTTATTCTCCCGAATTACATATAAGTTTGCCGTTTTCGAAACACTTCGTCTTTTTCATTGAAAGATAACCCCAGAAAATTACTCTTTCCTTGCGTAAGCTTGATTGCGAATTTTCATCAGCATTTTTATTAATTACATATCTGGCCCAATGTCACGTCTAATTTGTAGCAGGCGGTGAGTTGAAAGGTGAGGTAGTAAAAACGAATGAATTGTTTATTATTCGGCATAGCCCTCAAGCTCTTGAAAAAAACTGTCATTTTGCTAGAAAAACACTGAAGTTGTGAAAATTCAGCTGGTCCGACTGATAAATGCAAACTATCATATAAACTGCGGTGTTTAACAAAGATTTCTAACTTGAGAAAAACGGTAACTTCATATTTGTAAATAAGGATTATGTATGACTTGACTCAGTCAATTAGCATTTCATCATATGATCATGAATAACTTTTGAATACTTCGAAAAGCTTGTGTTTACTCAAATAGGACGCGAAGCCTGGCGTGCGCGGGGATAACCACAAAAAAAATATTCTGCGATGAAAATTCTTCCTTTCCTTTTTCGAGTCAGAGCAGGAAATTGCGATTCATCGAAGGGCGTGGCTTATTTTCTTATTTCTGCTCACTACTGTCCTTCAGTTTATGTTTTTGTCCGCTTATCTTTCACGAACACGTGAAGTGAAACAAGTTTTCTTCATCTCTATTGTATCATAGCTGTCAAGGAGTGGCATGCTTGTGAAAATGTCATGTATTTGTCAAATTACAAATGCTAATGTTGAGACGATAGTTAAGGTTAGGCGTGCGCCGAATACGAGACTTTTGTGTGAAGGTTATATGTCGTTGGTTATCTCGTAATTTTGTGAATATTAAATTTGCTTGCTTGGACACCGCACCTATCAAGCCTAACAATGTAGAGAACAGCTTAAATATCTTTGTAATCAATCTTCCTTATTTACTAAACGAATTTTATTTAGGTTTGGGGAGACAAAAGCGGTTTTAGAATTGTGCCATTAAGAGTCACGGATAAATTTCTGATTTATTTAATTTTTTTTTCATGAGATAAAATTAGTTCAAGACACAATCTCACTCAATAGAAGCAGCAAAATACCGTCTTATATATCGTCCTTTGTCATAAAAATGTCCCTAGGTAAAGAAAATTTCATGAGATAAATTTATTTCAAGACCCAAGCTCACACCTAGACAAAATAAGTCGAAGCAGCAACATGTCGTCTCAAATAGCGTCCTTTGTCATAAAAATGTTACGGGTAAGGCGGCGCGTCATAATATCAACATTTTCCTGAGTGCGTGAAAGGAGTAATTTTCTTTTTCTGAATCATGACTGAATTGACTTTAAATTTTCTAATGGCCGACGATCCTTGAGGGACTCACAAAAGTTTCCTACGCGTAGCTATCTTAAAAATGGACGCATGAATACTAATACCACATTTTGAGGCCGGTAAAGTGCAACTTAATCTTTTATTTATGTCAAATTACTTATTTCATGTGGAAATTATCCCTTTTAGCGTATTCACTTACTCATAGAGCCTCACTATCCGATGGATAGGGGCCAGAGTTTAAAGCCCTTGTCACTCAACGATTAAAAAAGATGCTTGAGGTTCTAATATAACACTTGAAGTTTTCACTGCTATTAGGAAATCATGATTAGATTAGTGATAATGATTTTTGAGGAGCCGTTTATTCATTCCAATGATTATGAGTTTATTTACATCTGTCGACTTCAAGTTTAGCACAATGAATTATAAGTCAGCGATAACTTAAATATTATTGAGAGTTCAGTTTCTCAGTTCTCCGTTTCTGAATTTCATCACACTGAATCCCTTTTAATAAAACATTTTTTGCTGGTGTGAATGGGGTTTTATCAAAGGCGCGCATTTATATATTTTCCTATACGTAGAAATTAACTGGTTCTGTTTATTTTTCCTATGGGAAGGGAGGGTGTTAGTGGTTTCTGTTCTGATACAGTGTATATAGGATTAAAATTTTCCTTTGAAGAGATCTGGCATACGAGGAATATAATGTACCAACTTACTGTATTCTGATATGTTTGTACTAATTCGACAATTATAGCTGGAAATATCATGAACATTTCTGCGAAACATTACACAAGTTACGTTCCCTTCTACTTTTAGCGGATAGGATGTTTTATTAGATACTTTGAAAATCTACAAGACTTGTACGTTCGCTTCGCCCTCATGTTTTGCAATTTCCTTTTCATTAATTAAGGCAGCTACATTTCGCAGATCTCTTGCCTTTTCACGGTGACAACGAGAAGGTTCTGAAATTGCTTTCGAAATGCACTAAAATAGTAGAGGAAAGTTGCTAGCAAAACTGCAATTCTTGCGCAGGTTTCAAAGGAAAATCGAAACCAGAGAGTGAGTGCCCACATTGGTATCCAGCAGCACAAAAAGCGTGCGGCCACGTATAACAGTACCCGATTAATGTTTATTTCTTTCAATGAGTTGGTTACTGAACCATTTTCAGTCCTGTTCTGTGGCCACGAGACTACATTATGTTGATGCTCACTGGTTTTGAGAAATATCTTGTAAAAAACTGAAAATACCGATACGTAATGGTAAAACAAGAAGCAATCCGACAGCGATACAATAATGAAAGATTTGACTCTCTCTACTTGGGTAAGTAAAGGAGCACATTGCATAACTTCGAATAAATTTTTGCCGAATTTGTGACTCGGGCAATGAACAGGTAAAGTGCTTGGGAAAGCCACAAGCAACTCAACCATATCTTAGATCTGCGGGGCGAAAAAAACTACTTGTAGTGGTTCGTCTTCACAATTTTTACATATACACACACACTTTATTAATTTCCGATTAAATTTTACAGAAAAGGGCATGCCCGCAACTAGCAAAGGCTAATCTAGGCAGGCCATGCCTTAATAACCGAACTACAAAGATATGTTAAAAACAGAACTAAAAAGTAGAAGGCAAAGAGACAGTATTAAGTAACAACAAGAAAAAACGGTTATATTGACCTAATTTAAAATATTAAAGGTACAGCTACTGGTTATAAAAATAGTCAGGACAGATCAGGAGAAGTATTACCAGGATGTTTGCCTCTCTGAGAAATCTGAGCCCAAGCATAGTAGAAAACAAAACAAAACCGACCAACAGCAAGAAACAGCAATGACAAAAAGCAACCGTAATAAAAAAGATAAAAAAGAATGGAATAACTTTTCCGTCCTGTTTTTAAAAGAGGATGTTTTACTAACATAAATTCACTAGACTTAAAAGTTTGCTCCTTGTTCCTCTCGTTCGACGAGATCGTTGCTAGTAAACGCAGCAGCTTTCTTTAGCACAATTCTTGACCTTTCACGGCGGCAACAGAGCAGTTTGCGAAACTCCCTGCGGAACTCGCCATTTGTAAAGGCGTAAATGATGGGATTTATTACAGCACTCAGATAAAAGAAAAACATGGCAAGCAATGCTGTAATTCTTGAGCTGGTTACAGGGGAAAAGCGAAACCAGAGGACAAGTGCCCACATTGGTATCCAGCAACACAAAAATCCCGCTGCCACAAGGATCAACATTCGAGTAAGCTTTATTTCTTTCACTGTGTTGCTTACTGCAGTATTGTCAGTACAGTTCCGTAGCGATGGCACTACATTCTGTTGATGCTCATGGGTTTTCAGAAATATCTTATAATAAGTGAAAATGCCGACACACAACGGTAAAACAAAAAGGAATCCGACAGTGATGGAATAATGAACGATTTGACTTTCATTAGTTGGGTAATTAAAGGAGCACACTGCATAGCTTTGATTAAAATCGATTTTAACCCAATTTGTGGCACGGGCAATCAACAGGTAAAGTGCAAGGGAAAGCCACAAGCAACTCAGCCATATCTTAGATCTGCGGGGCGAAAAAATCTTCTTGTAATGGCTTGTCTTTACAATTTTCACGTAGCGGTTAATTGCTGTCAGACAAAGAGTTGCTGGGGTCACCTGAAAGGCGAACATATCAAAAAAGCCTTGAAATTGGCATAAAGCGTCGCCAAAGTCCCATCTTCCGATGATCAGCGTTGCAGAAGCTAACGTCATGTCTACTGTTCCACACAGTAGATCGCTGAACGCTAAAGCAATGATATACAGGTTTGTGGTTGATCGCAGGTTTGTGTTTCTGTATGCTGCTATACAAATCAGACTGTTTCCAATGATGCTTGTGATGTTCAATGAAACGCATGCAATTGCCTCAGTTATGACAGCAGGTAAGCTTCGGCTTGGTAGCTCTAAGTTTGACATAGCACCTTCTGAAAATAGAAGAAATTAAAAAGCAAGTAATTGAGTAAATTAATAAACAAATATGTAAGGAGAGATGAAGATTAACAAAATGAAAATAATGCCTTTTCCCCTTTCGCGGCAAACTACATCACCCGCACCTTTAATTCGCTCTCAGGGTTTGTGAACTGTCGAAATCTACTTGTAATCATCTATCTAGTTATTATTTATATATTCGTTTATTTAGTGGCTTTTTGTCTTTCAACCGCGTGACCCATCTTAGTCTCGTCTTCTCGAATGGTAAGTTTATCCAATGCCAAGCAAGGGAACAGTGAGGTTTATGAAGACGTATGAAGATTAACGGCAGCGTTACAATCACATTACTTCCTTAACATATAATTGCTTTGAATACTACACTGAATACAAAACATCGTACTGGTAACTCGTATAATACCTACGCATTTCTATCAGCTAAATAATCGCTCCTGATCGAGTGACTGTATTGCTAGAGAATCTCATACTACCTTTTTTTTTCTGTTTTTTTTTTTTATTTTATTTTTTTCCATTTTGTAGGTAAAATACAGCTGTGTAATTTAGCATGCGTTTCCAATTCTTTTGTATATCCAAACCGCAAGTTAAGGCTTAACGGAAAAAATAAACATATTTAATATTTCCGTTCGAGTTTTAAACTAGTACAGTTGTATTGTCTCCCTTTGCAATCAACGCATACTTTTTTTAATCTCCGACAGGTATAAGCTATCCACATACTCTGTATATGCAATGTGTATTTTGTTGATGTAGGCGTAAGCAACTTGCAATTTATTTAAATTAGAAACAGTATTGATGACAAGGGAACGTTTGAAGATAAATGTAAGCCGTCAAACCTGTTTTCTCTATTTCTTTGTTCATTTTTTTCTATTTTGTGATTACAATCATAATCATCGTTTTCTTCGTTATTGTTAATATTACCATTGTTATGATTGTCGTTAACACCCGTCTGCCGAAAAGTTCCACTAGTTTGTTTCCACATTTACTCCTCATGAAGCTTGGATCGAACATATCAGCTGAAGGCGCCAATTCATATTACTTTTATATTTTCTCCGTATCGTCATAATTTTCCTGTTACAGAGGACGTTAATTTACATATATAGATTAAGTTTAAAATTGACGAACATTTATAGGGCATCCTTCAAACTGTTATCGCCCAAATAAATTATTTTAGTAATTGAATGTTTTGCTTGAATTGAAATCGATCGAAAACTTAAGCTGTCCATGCAAGCTTTCTGACTAAATTTTGAAAATTCTCCTTTCTCTCAGCAAATCTTAAACAATGCATATGGGCTCCAAAAGGTGTATTTTGATAACGTCTGAGTAGAATTGGCCTAAGAAAAATACAATGTTGGATGATACACAAAACGGTAATTATTTATTGCCTTCGGTTGGGGCATCATTAAGGGAAGTGTCAAGATATGTCATTCTATTTCTGAAACTCTTTTGCGTTTTCAGTCTACCCTGAATTCAGTGTTAATAGATAGAAACATGGTAAATGAAGGCTTTATTAATCAGTTTAAAGTTAAAAGTAATCTTTTTATTGAATATTCGTCGTATCCTCCCTTACTTAAAACTGTTTTCATAGAGGGTCTTTGTAACTTCCAGCGTTCAGACACAGAATTGAGCGAGGTGTTCCTAAAGCCAGTCAAACGTCAGCTTTTCCCCGCCGTCGCAGCACCACAGTTTTTTTGGAAACTTAGGCTCCTTTATAGTTTGCTTTATACTTGTCTTTTCCAATACGTACAAAATCGACACCTTTTTTTATTCTTTCCTTACATAAAAAAGTGAGAGCTGCAGGTGAGGGGGAAAGCTGTTTGCAATAGGTTTTAAAGACACAATTACTAATGGATTATTGTTTTTGCCTAAGGCCTGAATACATTCATTCATCCAACATTTTTTATTTCAACATTTCCCAGACCGTTGTGTTATCAGGCTTTATAAATAAACGGAATTGGTCAAAAACCTATCGTCATTGCATCGGTAACCCAGAGAAATTTGACACATAATATGTTTTGTTTTAATTTTATTTTATAAAAGCAATAACCCACACTTTCTGTCGGTTTACCAGCGTAATACCCAACTCGGAACGTTGGGAAAACATGCACTCGAAAAGTTGTTAATCACAAGTAATAGTGTGGTGCGGTGCTTAATGACTTTCCACGAAAATGGCGAGAACAATTGATAAATAAATGTACATGTGGTGTTCCACTACTGTACCTGAGAAAGATCGACGATTACGTCACTCCCTGTTTCCCCTGACCAAAAATGTTTGAAGAAAAATAATTATCTTACTTCGGTGATTGATAAAGTCACGAATGTGCCGCTGAATTTATTTGTGGCGCCGTTAGCTTTAAACTTTGTCTCACGATAAGAACTCAGAGAGCTCGACCAAATTTTCCAAAATTGCTAGTAAAGAACTCTAAAGCTCTCATTTTATTTGTTTCAAGGAACAGCTGGCTGCGAGTTAGTTGCGTATTTCGAATTTCTTATGCGAGGAGTTTGTGACAATTATGTGAACTGTCCGCGATCCAAGCGAAAGTTTTCGCCAGTTTAAGCGTTCACTGATAATTCTAATTAGATCTAGCGAAAGCTTTACTTTACGCTGAGATTCGATGAAAACAAGTCAGATCACAGAAGAATATGGGACGGTATTTATAATAGCTCAACGGCGGTCAAACTTCCTTGCAAGGTTGGAGCTATTGTCTTTTTAACTCTACCAGTCTTTACCTGTCACAGTGCAGAGAGTGTGGCTTTTTTTAGAGTTAAAAATTGGGTTTAAAAAGCGAGAAATGGGTTATTAGATATCATCTGTAACTAACCTTAATTCCACAGGATAATTTCCCCAAAACGGTTTTGAAGTGGCTAATTCATACTTTGTTTTCAAAGTTGTCGATTATCTCACCCAAACTGAGGTTCTTCTTGGTTCAAAATGCCTTTTTACTTTTAAATACCACAATTTTTGCTCATTTTCTATAAACTTTCAGGGTAAGAAAGGCCTTTTTATGCCTATGCCCATCTTTAAGGTAACAGCGGAAGGGCCGAGAGCGTTTGATGTATTTTTAACTTCCTCATAGTGACGTCTGCAAGACACACAATTGCTGAACGAAAGCCTACACAAATGCAATAAAGACTGAAACATCTGTATGTCTGACTATGATTTCAAGAAAAAAAATAAGTAGTTTTTTATTCTGTCGAAGTGCATATAAGTTTGCCGTTTTCGAAATACTTCGTCTTTTTCATTGAAGGTAACCCAAGAAAATTAATCTATACTTGCATAAGCTTGATTGCGAATTTTCATCAGCATTTTTATTAGTTACATATCTGACCTATTGTCACGTGTAACTTGTAGCAGGTGGTAAGTTGAAAGGCGAGTTATTAAAAAGAATGAATTGTCTATTATTCGGCATAGCCCCAAAGCTCTTGAGAAAACTATTATTTTGCTAGAAAAACACTGAAGTTGTGAAAATTCAGCTGGTCCGACTGATAAATACAAACTGTCATATAAACTGCGGTGTTTAACAAAGATTTCTAACCGGAAAAAGCGGCAACTTCATATGTGTAAATTGGGATTCTGTATGACTTAACTCAGTCAACAAGCATTTTATCATATGACCATGAATAACTTTTGAATATTTCGAAAAGTATGTTTTTACTTAAATAGGACGCGATAGGGTGGCGTGCGCGGGAATAACCACAAAAAAAGATTATAACATAGCACGTAAATTTGTCTAACAATAGGAAAATGAAGCACGCTCACGCAATTGAATTTCATTGGACAAATTTACTAGCTATATTATAAATTTGCTTGCTTGGACACCGCACCTATCAAGCCTGACAATGAAAAGAACAGCTTAAAGATCTTTGTAATCAATTAATCTTCGTTACTAAACGAATTTTGTCCAGGTTTGGGGAGACGAGAGCGGTTTTACAATTGTGTCATTAGGATTCCCGGATAAATTTCTGATTTACATAATTTTTTTCATGAGATAAATTTAGTTCAAGACACAATCTCACTCGATAGGAGCAGCAACGTACCGTCTTAAATAGCGTCCTTCGTTATAAAAATGTCCCTAGGTAAAGAAAAGTTCATGAGATAAATTTATTTCAAGCCCCAAGCTCACACTTAGACAAAATAAGTAGAAGCGGGAACATGCCGTCTCAAATAGCGTCCTTTGTTATAAAAATGTCCCAGGTAAGGCGGCTCGTCATAATATCAACATTTTCCTCTGTGTGTGAAAGGATTAATTCTTTTTTCTGAATCATAACTGAATTGAGATTGAACTTTCTGACAGCCGACGATCCTTGAGGGACTCACAAAGGTTTCCTTCGCGTAGCTGTCTTAAAAATGGACACCTTAGGACTAATAACACATTTTGAGGCTGGTAAAGTGCAACTTAATCTTTTATTTATGTCAAATTACTTATTAAATATGGAAATCTTTATCATTTTTAGCATATTTACCTGCTCGTAGAAACTCACCATCTGATGGATAGGGGCTAAGAGTTTGAAGCTGTTGCCACCCAAAGATTAAAAAAGATGCTCGAGGTTTTCATGTAACACTTTAAATTTTAATTGCTAACAGGAAATCATGAATAGGTTAGTAATAATGATTTTTTAAGAGCCGTTTATTCATTCTGATGATTATGAGTTTATTTAGGAGGAAGCATATTTGGGATGCAGGTTTGCGTCAAATTTTGTAATTCGCCTACTGCGTCATCATTTCATTTCCATGCATCTAATACCCCATTCACAAGAAAGCTTAATTATATATGTTTTAAACTGTTTTGTTAAACATGATTCAAATTCTTTTCTTTATAGAAGCTTCTTTAATCAACATCTGCCGACTTCAAGTTTCGCACAATGAATTACAAGTCAGCGATAAATTAGATATTATTGAAAGTTCAGTTTTTCAGTTCTCCGTTTCTGAATTTCATCATGCTAAATCCCGTTGAATTAAACATTTTGCTGGTGTGAATGGGGTCTTAATCAAAGGCGCGCATTCGTATATTTTCCTATACATAGAAATTACCTGGTTCTGTTTTTTTTTCCTATGGGAAGGAAGGTGTTGGTGGTTTTGGTTCTGTTACAGTGTATATATGATTAAAAATTTTTCTTTAAAGAGATCTGGCACACGACTGAGGAATATACTCTACCAACTTACTGTATTCTGATATGTTTGTACTAATTCGACAATTAGAGCGGGAAATATCATGAACATTTCTGCGAAACATTACACAAGATACGTTCCCTTCTTCTTTTAGCGGATAGGATGTAATATCAGAAACTTTGAAAATCTACAAGACTTGTACGTTCGCTTCGCCCTCAAGTTTTGCAATTTCCTTTTCATTAATTAAGGCAGCTACATTTCGCAGATCTCTTGCCTTTGCAAGGTGACAACAAAGCAGGTTCTGAAATTGCTTTCGAAATGCACCAATAGTAGAGGAAAGTTGCTAACAAAGCTGCAATTCTTGGGCAGGTTTCAAAGAAAAATCGAAACCAGAGTGTAAGTGCCCGCATTGGTATCCAGCAACACAAAAAGCCTGCGGCCACGTACAACAGCACCCGATTAATGTTAATTTCTTTCATTGAGTTGGTTACTGAACCATTTTCAGTCCTGTTCTGTAGCGACGAGACTACATTGTGTTAATGCTCATTGGTTTCATTTGAGAAATATCTTTAATAACTAAAATAGCGATACTTTATGGTAAAACAAGAAGCAATCCGACAGCGACACAATAATGAACGATTTGACTCTCTCTAGTGATGTGCACTACTTAGGCAGTAGTGAAAATAAGGCCTGAAAAAAATTCAGGCCTGTACGGGATTTGAACCCATGACCTCTGCGATACCGTCCATCCGGTAACGCAGAGGTCATGGGTTCAAATCCCGTACAGGCCTGAATTTTTTTCAGGCCTTATTTTCACTACTGCCTAAGTAGTGCACATCACTGCGAGGATCACTTTCATTCACGTCTTTATCCGCAGTTCAAATATATGACTTTCATATATTCTTAACCGTCTTGACTCTCTCTACTTGGGTAAGTAAAGAAGCACGTTACATAACTTCGGATAAATGTTTGCCGAATATGTGACTTGGGCAATGAACAGGTAAAGTACAAGGGAAAGCCACAAGCTACTCAACCATATCTTAGATCTGCGGGGCGTAAAAATCTTCTTGTAGTGGTTGGTCTTCACAACTTTTACATATCGGTTGAACGCGATTAAACCATCAGTTGCCGGGGTCACGTCAGTCGTGAGTATACCAACAAAACCTTGAATTTGGCATTTGAAATCGATTAAGTTCCACCTTCCAATAATCAGTGTTACAGAGGCTAACGGCATTGCCACTGTTTCACATAGTAGATCGCTGACTGCTAAAGCAATGGTATAGAGGTTGGTAGTTGATTGCAGTTTTGTGTTTCTATATGCTACTATACAAACCAGACTGTTTCCAATGATGCTTGTGACGCTCAAAGCAACGCATACACTTGCTTCCCTTATGAAAGCAGCTAAGCTTCGTATTGGTAGCTCTAGGTCTGAAATTTACCAACTGATTACTCAAAATAAAACCAACAAAAACAACTAATAAGTAAACATATAGGTGAATTATTGGATTAAGAAACTGTCCACGTGAGGACCAGGCAGGCGTGATACATACCATCTCACCGATTTCTTTCAAACTTTCACAGTTTGTGAGGGTCAATGAGTTATTCAAGAATCCAAAGTAGTTCGGGTTCCCGGCTAATCCATGGGGTATTAGAGCCCCCGCATCAAATCACTGGGGTGTAAGGCTAACACTAGCTCGAAAAATGCACTTCCAACGAATCTCTCTCACACTAACAGAATGCGACGGATTTTGGTCTTATTAAGTCCAATGGTTGTGTGAACGTTAAGGAAACAATTTAAATTTAGAGTAATTTGATATAACTTCTGCCAATTGGTCAAGGTTGTCTATGAAATTTAAGTACGCAGAACATTTTAGTTTGTCCAAGCAGTGGACATGGACACCATCTACAGAA
>NC_142674.1:18203658-18263658 GCF_964200805.1 Pocillopora damicornis
GGCATTCACTCACTCTCCACAACTAAATATTTTGGGAGCAATTCACAGCCCAAAAAAATTTAGTAAGATTGTATGTTTTGTCATAGACAAGAGCTCCCTTCGAAACCTTTCAACATTTTAAAACTTAACTTTGCTGCTCTAAAGTCAAATTCTCACCTAACTTGTAGCGATTGAGGTTTAAAACAGTTTATATGAAAACAACATTATTTTGCCTAATTGTGGCACACAAAAAAACTTAAAGAAACATTTTTTTCGGGGAAAAATTTTGGAAGTTTGAAGGGAAGAGACTTTGCCGGGTGACATAAGTGCCCTATTGTACTAATTTTGAATGATAACAAATTCATGATTACCTAAAGCCCTTGAATAAACGTTATGTGTCCGAGTTATTTATTGAAAAAAAAAAAAGCTTTTATTCCACAGCACTTGCTTTACCAAATGTTTTTTCCGTTGGCGAGAAGGAGTGATGGATATTTGCAACGAGGATTAGGGCACTTTTGTAACGATCAACGTATGCCACATAAACTGTTGATAACTCTGCTGGTGGCTTTCCAACGAATAAAACAATTCATGTTATTTGTGTTTCTATAAAAAAAAAAAAACCCGTTTAACTCATGTGAATCATTGGTCTTTTATTTAATGACAGTCTTCATAGGGGTATGCCCAAGTGGGGTGGGTGGGGGTGGTTGACATGAAGGTCAGTCTATCAGTTGTACTAAAATGCGTAATAAGAGGTTACGCTTGATTCGCAGCCGCTATTTTCCGATCGGACTGAAAAGCAGCACAAATGGAGTTCAATACTCTGTGAAAAACCAACGGATTGGTATAAAACGGCAATTTCCTCAAAAGTATGCTGATTAATGTTGTCTGGTATTTATCTGCTGTCGAAATGTCATTCAGCTGCCTATACATATTTATAACGTATTTGCATGGTATTGTCAACAATACTACAACCGGCCTACTGGCCGGCTTTTGGTCAGTGCTCCATTCCCGGGGAAGAATTCCATGTGAACTCTATGAAAGAGGTGGAGCCTAGAAACTCGTGGGTAAGTATCAGAATAAAATTCCTAAAACAGCCCAATCTGGGCAGTTTCACCCCTTAAATAAGTCATTATAGTAGGAAGGAGCAAAAAGGAAAGCAAGCGCGAAAAATATAGAAGGAGGCCGGAGGGGTAGAAACTGGAACAGAAACTGGAACAGACTGACACCATGATCACACGGACAACCAATTAATACAAGCTATTTATACAAGCTATCCATTCAGGGTCGTAACAAGGTATATGAGATCAGGGATCAACGGCTTAGGGGTGGGATCAGGGATCACAGCCCCAGGATCTGGGATCATAACACTTGGGATCGGGATCAGCAGTGCTTGTGTGGAATCAGGGATCAAAGTTGTGAACGTTTTTGGGATCAGGGATCAAAGTTCCCAATGTTTTTGTGATCAGGGATTAAAATTCTCAACGTTTTTGTGATCAGGGATCAAACTTTGGGGCAAAAAACAAGAATTGAGTCAGAACTGTTTTTTGGTTGCATCCCACTGTTAACATTAATAGAGAGGTATCCCTGATGTCACCTATTGATGTTAACGTGCTAACCAGATGCTTGTAAGCTCTTGAAACGAGGTTCTTTTGCTTCCGTGGCTGGTACATTAAAATGACAAAAGGCTTGTTTGTAAACAGATATCTTTCCTATATTCTGCAGCAATTTTTGGTAAAATTAGTTGAAAATGGAATGTCTCTGTCCACCTGTAAAATTTCATACGGCAATCCACTATTTTGAAAACCAAAACAACCTGTGTAACGTCGAAAAATTTAGATTTCGTCTGATAATAATCACGTTACAGAAGTGCCCTATTTCACGTTACCAAATTGCCCTAAAGTTACCGAAGTGCCCTACACCACGTTACTAAAAGGCCCGAAGATTACTAAAGTGCCCTACACCACGTTACCAAAAGGCCCGAAAGTTACTAAAGTGCCCTACACCACGTTACCAAAAGGCCCGAAAGTTACTAAAGTGCCCTACACCACGTTACGAAAGTGCCCTGAAGGTACCAAAGTGCCCTATTTTACGTTACCAAAGTGCCCATCAATATCTCTCTCTCTCTCTCTCTCTCTCTCTCTCTCTCTCTCTCTCTCTCTCTCTCTCTCTCTCTATTTTAATTTAATTAAATCTATTTTCGCGAACGATGATTTAATTTATGCAAATTTCTGTTAGTTGATGTCCAGTGTGTTTACATACGCGGGGAGAGTTTTTCGCTAAGCTATTGGTATTGTTTTCTATTCCGGGATGGAAGGATTTTGTTCATTTTCAGAAATTACAGGTGGCAAATGCGGATTTAGTCGAGGAAATACCGAATGTATAGCGCTAAATAGCTGTGACGGCGATATTGGTTTGCATCTAGCAAATCACCACCTGTCGAGAGAAAATGTACGTGAAAGGGATCTGATACTGGCACGAGCAGGTTTGTTAGAACTCTCAGGAGAACAGATAAAGAACATGACAGTTTGTCCAGCTCATCGGTTTAGCTTAGGAAAGTACTGGCAAGCTCCCAAGACCTGTCAGTATCCAAGACATCAAGAAAAGAAAACGGTGGTCACAGGAACACATGTCATTGATTTCAAGCTGGCCAGGGAAATTAAAGACATATTTGGCGACGCAACACTCGTTGGATCGCGTAAGTGTTACATTCATAATTCCAGGAGTCTACATGTAAAGTTACAGGGCTGCGAATATGTGTTTAACGATAAAGCTATTTCTTACTTAAAGTCTGCTTTTTGTGGGCGTGCGTATGACAACTTTTACTACACGATCAAGCGTGCGTCAAATGAAAGAATAAAACTAGTTGTGACCAAAGCCAGTTTATGAAAAGAGACTTAAATGAAAAAACCGGAGCAGTAATCTACCAGTGAGTACAACGCTTTTATCACACCACTATACGTAACAAGTAAAAGTGGCTTTCATTTGACAAGTTTTATCGCCGGGCAAATTCCTTAAAATTAATTACAAACTGCTGACTACAAATGGCCTTATGAACTCACGAAATTGTCGGAATTTGCCTCGCGTTATTTTCTCTTTTGTAAGGGGGTGATTACATGGCGAATTTCAGCCCGGGCTGAGATTTCAGCGGGCTAGGATTTTCAGCCCAGGCTGGAAGGCTGAAAAACCTCATGTAATCGCAGTAAAATTTAAGCCCGGTTTCAAAACGTGAGTTTGAGCAGGCGCATTGAAGGAATATTCAACGAAACAAAATGGCGGCAATGGAAAAATTGTGCTTAAACCCGGGCTGAAACTTGCCATGTAATCACAACAAAATTTCACCCCGGAGAGCGGGCTGGAATTTCAGCCCATGGCTGAAATTCCTCATGTCATAACCCCCTAAGCCTCTCTCTAAAACTACATTTCTCTCGAAAGACTTCCTTGGCACGTCCTTTTGGTTTACTGGACTCCCGCCAAAATCTAATATTTTGCGTTTGAGAACATGAGCATAAAACGTGCTCAATTTTTTTGGTACAACATTTGTGTATTCAGATTTCTAAGAAATAATTTAGAGTTTTCTTATTAGTTCGTTTTCGGTGAGTGCACAGGGTGTGGACAATAATCATGTTGTCTTCACAAAAAAGAGAAAATGATTTAAGATTCCAATGAAAAGTTTTGCCAGGAGACGCTGCAACTTTTTAGGACTATCTAACATTTGTCTTTTCTTAATAACCATCTGCACAACACGCAGGAAAAAACATAACGAAGAAGTAGCCGGAAAGAGAGACTGGCTATACCCCGAGGAACCTAAAGAAAAGGACCCCCTACAAAGGTGTGTATGTAAAGTCTGCGTTAAAGCTAAATAAGGAATATTTTTACTCCACCCTTCCCCGTCCCCCCTTCCCTGGAAGAGGGAAGGAGCTGTTCGAGTCAATGGTTTCTGCACAAAGAAAAAAGTGTGAAGGTCCGGCTTCCGATGATCTAGTGGTACTCATGACTGCTTATAAAAACGCAAAGACCAGGAATTCAAAGAAACAGATACTTAGCCTTTACGCTTATAGATATCCCCTTAGCACCTTAAAGAATATCCATGAACCATACGGAAAACTATCTTCCTGGGAAATAAAGCAGGCACGTTCCCATGCTAAACTGCACGGGCCTGGTACTCCCCCTGAAGTGAAGACAAAGCATCGCGTACGGATCGATACGGGGAAAGTCGATCACTTTCTACAATTCGTGAACAGACCTTACTTTTATCAGGACGTTTCTTATGGCACTAAGATTCTCGTCTTAGACAGTGGCAACAGAATAGAGATGCCAAACGTTGTCAGAATTGTGACTAGATCAACAATGATTGAGCAATACTTGGAGTACTGCAAAGAACAATGTTACGAGCCACTAAGTAGGTAAACAATGTTCAAAATCTTGGAGGTTCGAGTGGCGTCTCAGCGCAAATCCCTTCAGGGCTTGGACAACACTGCTGCTGATGGAGCAGCGGGATTTCAGACCCTTGAAATGCTTATTGAAGCACTTGAGAAAGGAGGAATGAAGAAGCAGTGGTGCGTTGATGTTCGTCAAAAACTTAAAAGATGCAAGACGCTATCTCAAGACTGACTTTCGCGTGAATTGCCAACCAGATGATTCTACTTGTGCTGACCACTGTCGAAATGTTGCGCTTAGTGATCCTGACGAGCCCAACTTCCAAACGCCCCGTTCACATATGCACATGTCTATTTGTGATGAATGCCAAGGGCTGAAACACGTGTTACAGGAAGTTCGACAAGGGATTGAAGGGTCATCCTGGACACCTTACAGTTCCGAGTAACATGAAGATCTTCTGTATGACTTTGACCGCGCAAAAGCAGACATCTTGCAATGGAAAGCGCACATTATTCGCTCGGTAAACGAGGAACAGGCTAAACAAGATTCTATGAAGTCAGTCGACGCGACATCAGCGGTAATTATAATGGACTGGGCCATGAAGTTTCTTCAAATGAAATATCGTGAGAAGCAGTCCGATTGGTTCGGGAAACGAGGGCTCAGCTGGCATATATCCACCGTCATAACTAAGAATTTCAGCACTGGTAAGGTCGAGCTGAAATCATACGCTCACATCCTTGATTCCTGCCAGCAGGACTGGTATGCAGTCCGCTCAATCATTGAAAACACACTGGAGGCTTTGAAAAAGGAACAACCCCACATTTCCCGAGTGAGCCTTAGGAGCGACCAAGCGGGTTGTTACCATAACAACTCTCTCATGGCGGCAGTAAGAGACGTTGGGGAAAGAGTTGGCATCACTGTCACGCTGTATGACTTTTCCGAGCCACAATATGGGAAAGATGTCTGTGATAGGATCCTTTGCCCAATGGAATCAGCTATCCGACGATATTGTAATGAGGGACACGATGTTATTTCTGCAAAGGACATGCGTACAGCACTTTCCGAACCTCCTGTTAGAGGCACAACTGCCTGCGTTTGCTCCGTGAACGAGCTTCATTTGACACTTGCGGTTAACAGGATGGATGGCTTCAGCAGGTATCATAACTTTAAATTTGATTTAAACGGAGTTAGGGTGTGGAGAGCGTATGGTGTAGAACAAGGAAGGCTAATTCCTTACGAAGACATCATCGTCAAGCCCCAGGGTCCTACAGACCTTGTGATGATGTGGACTTTTTTCCAGTTAATGAGGCTCGAATTCATGTGTCTTCCTTACCCGAGGGTGATGGTGAACAAACTAGCGGTCTTTTCTCCTGCTCCGAGCCTGGGTGTCACATGGTCTTTAAGAAATTTAGTGAGCTTGAGAATCATCTTGATGTTGGCGAACACCGCCGAGTGCGCGGAGGAGGCTCTGAAACGGTATATGACAAAGTCAGAAGAGACTATGCAGAAAAATTTCTTACTGTAGACTGCAATGAGGAAAGCAGCAGAACATTAGTAGCACATAGAGATGACTGTAGCGTTGCAGTTGTGTCTTCCGTTGTAGTTATGTCCTCACACCTAATAACCAATAGAATGCGGTTTTATTTCTTCCATCAAAGTGCGTTGTGAACGTGTCTTCTGCGTGTCACTTCCCAACTAGGGGAGGGATGCAATGCAAAATTGTGAGACTACCGTTAAGTTTTCTGCGCTCGAAGTTTGAGAATTTCATGGGCTATTCTTGTTTCATGGGCTTATCCTTGATGCCTTTTGGGACACTTCGGATTGTTGAAAGATTAAATTCTTGTTGCGTTTTTAAGCGCGAAGTATCAGTGAAATTTTCTTCGATACGTTGGAAAGGTTAGGAAGACGAGAATTTGACATTGCCTCGTAGCTTCCCTTATTGGTTTGGAGTGCGCTGGTGATCGAAGTTGTGCTTTTTTGTCAGAACTAGTAAAGGAAGGTAAGGTTTCGGTTGCATTTTATGCTAGTATTTTGTTAAATTTAAATATTACAACCATTCTTCAAAGATCACGTTCAAGTTTTGGGCTTAATACTGTAGATTTCATGTGACAGCATGGCGAAGCGTGCGAGTAACTACTAACTTGGATTCATTGAATCCTTCAGTGTCGAGGGCTGATTTTTTTATTTTGCGTGGGACATGTAAAAACTAGATGTTACATAATTGAAAAACAGGGCAGATCTCGGTGTTTCAATGCCCAAAAATGTGTGATTTTCTCCATCTCATTGTGCCTACAATGATGGCTATTATGGATACAGTGGAAGACATGTATTCATTGTAAATGTATGGGACTACGCAAAAATTCAACCTCTGGTATGGTTGATGTCAAATATCACATATCCTGGGAGGTTAACTCACAAACTGCTAACTCGTATGATGAAGATCTGGTCTCTTTCATAAAGGATAGCGTGCTGTCTCCCAATGCTCTCCAACAAGTAACAGTAGGGTTACAATGTATTAAATCATTCTCTTTGCTCACCCAGAAGGGACAGAATTGCAGCAAAATTACTCTTCACTTAATAATTAGTGCTTTTCTGTTTAAATCAGTGGCTGACATATGCCACTTTCTTTATTTTGATCAATTTAGAGTAAAGTCCCTTGTACCAAATTATAAGGAATATGATAATAATATGTATGTTATATGTTGCCACATTATCCATACTTTTTCAACTATGTGTCACAAATATTAAAATGAAATAAACACTAATTCATGCAGAAATGAATACTTAATTCAATACAGACTATTGCCTACTATTAGCAATTATTGCTCCTACATGTGTTAGCAAGAACTTGGTCTTGTTGGCATTCATTGTGAGCATTTGGCGATCTGTATATTAGTGGAGAAACTCTCTGCAACTATCTTTGCTAAGAAAATGCCAATCCTTTCACCCTTACTAAATATCATTCATACAGGCATGGATGAGAACCAGCAGCAAAGCAAAGAAAACAAAAGTGCTGATGAGGTGGTAAGCTCTATTCTAAACATTTTCTTGGCGAATTATGCACTAGTTATAAAAAGGTATATGTTGTGCTTAATTTTTGTCCTTGGTATAAACATCATTTTCCTTTGGTTTTGTTAATGATATGAATGAAAAATGCATTTTGTGTAAAGAAAGATAAAATTTAGCTCCTAGCCTAAGTTATGATGAGATGATGTGTCACTATCAATTTGGCCTCTATTAAAAGTAAAAGAATTAAACTAAGGATAAAACTAAACCATAGCATACCTATACTAAACCACAGCATACCTATACTAAACCCTCAGCCTATTTGTATCAATATTACTATTTTTTCTGGTGTTCACTCAATAGATTCAATCCACTCACAGACAAATATGGCACCTGTGCATTTTACCATTACTCTTAGGCTAAGGCACTCGTAGAAAGCAATATTTCACAAAACAACAACATTATGTATGCAAGGTTTAAATTTTCCAGACCTTTACTGCTTGTTTTTATGAGTGGTTCCAGTATTTTCTTGCACAAAGAGTTCTGGTTGAATGTACCAGTCACCATGTTTTTTGGTATGGTGGTTTACAATAATTGTTGTATGAAGTAACCTTCACCAATATTAATTTTGTGAACTTGTCACTGACAAAGAGCTAGTTCATGATTAGACATTGATCGTTTCATTAATTGCCATGCTCTACATTTATCATTGAAGTACTAATTAACTCCTTTGCCATCAGTAATTGCATTAAAGATACTGTGTTAGAAATCACAGCACTGTACCCCAAAATCTAATGTCGTCCTCAGCACAATCTCATTTTTTGAGCAAGGCAAAAGTAAAAATCAAACAAGACCACACAGACATCATCACAGAGACAACATTGCTATGTATAATGTTTATATAGTTAGTTACATAAAAGGTACTCTATTCATTAATTCAGTGTCAATACTCACCCTCGTAGCAGCTATAATTTTTAGCCAACTTGGGAAATAGTGGCCTAAAATGGACCCTTTTGGACATCTGAACTTTTAAATTTCCAGGGGAAGGTTCCCCAGACTTTGCCATCCAAGTGGGAATAAATGGCTGTCACACTGTCATTTTGGTCCCTCCCAGCTGCTCAAACGTTGTCCCTCCTTTCCACAATCTTACCAAAGCCCCCATATGTGTAGTAATAAAAACATTGAAGTGAAGTGTGCTATCTCAGCAAGAGGTGATAATCATGCACACTTTTAAGTGAGTCATCATAGCAGATGTTTGGTGAGGTATTGCATTCTGTGCTCAAAATCTAGTTCATGTACACCTGGGAAAAAAGAATGGGGTGTAGCAGCCATTCATGTCGTTTAATTGCTCCAAGCTCTAATTCGATACTACTGTTCATTTGGCTATCTTTCTTGCCAATACTGTTTCGTTATTTGGGTTTTCTTGAAGACACTTCCCATTGAGAAGAAGCATTATATGTGTTTACAAATTAGAAGTAAAGAAAAGTGAAAAAAAAATAGGAGAGTGACAGGATGGTATCAAAGACAGTGGTACAATTTTTTTTTGCAGGGGGGTCATTTTTTTAATTTTTGAATCAGAGTTTTAGCCTAAGTATGTCTAAGTTTCTACACTTGTTGTTTAGTCTTGTGACTTCTTGCTTTAAGAAGTGAGGTAAAATTGTTTGAATTTGTTTTTTTCATTACAGCCACTTGAGTCTGTAAATGGAAAGAAAACACTGAAAAATGACGGTAAGGAATACATTGCTTGCACTATAAAGTATTGAAAGTAATTTGCAACTCTCCATATTTGTTATTTGTAACTGACATGCTTTGCACAGGTGTTGTGGGGTTAGTGGAGAAGTTAACTGTATTTCAAAAATTAAATCACTTTAAATTGCAGTGAAAGCTATTACTTTTATAGTTATAAAAGTATCAAAGGTAACTTCTCTGAGAACCTTCTCCAGTGTCTGTGATATAGAAGTGTCCAGTAAATATAGGTTCATTTATTAAGAAATGTGGGAAGAATAGTATGCAACTGAAAATACATGTAAGTACTGGAAAAGAATATTTATTCCTTGCTAGTAATCTCAGAACAGCTGTGTGGAGCTGGAAATTAACAGTGCTGGAATACAACAAACAGGGGTTTATTAATTTCCGGAGTGTTTTTTTATTTCCGGAGTGAGCATTTTACGACTATTTGTCCCAAAAGTCCTTAAAGTGAAACTATTAATCGTAAATGGCATCTATTCCGCTTAATAGTCTCAAAGTGTCTTCTATCACGATTAATAAGCGTGGCAAGCACGACTATTAATCGCGACAAAACTCGTTAATAGTCGTATTTGACGGGCTTTAGACTTATTATTAATTGTACATCGCACAGTTAATCATCGCATCTGACAGCAAATGCCCTTATTTGTCGCAAGGAAATGTACTCTTCTCAAAAGAAAGTTTAAGCTAGACTCTTTTTCGAACAGCCGCCATTACGACCAAAAATTCACAATCTGTTATTTCTTCGCACATGGCATTCTAGGTAATAAATATAACATATTTGAAGTTTGCTCGAGTACAAGTTCTCAGTGAAATTCATTTCTGTTTTAAAAGTGTGTTTACAGACTACGTTTTCTTTGACTTTTCGCTTTTCGACGAAGTACAGCGCGGGCTTACACTGTCGTAAGAGAGGCGACTAGCATTTCGTCTGAACGAGAATGTAACATCGGACAGGTTTTGAAGTTTAACTGAAAAAAAGTCACAAACTAACGGCCAAATAGGTCAGATTACGCCAAGTGTCCCCCAACAGCTTTTTGAGACGCTAAAACGTCTGTCAACGTGCAAGCGATAGATGAAACTAGCGGTGGTAATAAACATGATGAAATTAATTCACGCTCAGGTAACTTGAATCGCACCGCTCTTGTACCACTGGCTTTGCGGAATTGGAATTGGCCAGGATTGATCCTCAATTAAGATCTGTTTCACTTCGGTCCTTTCCCCGCTGGTTTTTTTCCCCTCTTTTTTTGGGAGATACGCAATTCTGAAAAAGACGCGTTGCATTTTACATATCACGCGAAGGAGAGAGGAAAATATGAGTCGCGGCTAAATTTCTCCATGCTACAGGACTTTTTCCAAAACTATCGTGTTTTCGAAATGGGTCCTCTAAGAGCAATACAGAAAACGATCTATCGGAATGGAAAAACCATGTTCGATTTTTCTCAGTGAAACGTTTAAAAGATTTTGAAATTAGACGCCGATTCGCTGAGATGTTCATTTCGAGATAGCGATACTTGTCCAACGGCAAAATTACAGACAACAACAACAACGGTCTACTTCACTTTTTTGGAAGAAAAAAAAAACGTCATACTCTTTCGTTAATAACACGTATATAATAACACATAGGAATGGACGCAAACATCTAAAAACAGTGCGCGACTGTCGATTCATTATTTTGATAGGAAGTTATTTAGATCCAAACACGTAATGTCGCCATGGGTATTCGTGGTTTCCGAAACTGCTTTCATTCGCTTAGCATATTCCGGAGAGATATGCTAAACTTCTAAACAAGTGCACAGAGGGTTCTCATCGAAAGTGCTTTTCCTTTCCGCCAACAAACCTTTCTATGCGGAATTCGAAGCCGACATCAAGCACCCTCTCCGGGTGAGAAAAATATGTTGGCGCTAGAAATAACAAGTTATCGCTCTGTTTCATCCCAAACATCTTGTGATGGCAACAGAAACATTCTAAATAAATTCACTGGAATTCGCAGAGTAATGTTTTGTTGATTCGCTACAACCAAATGAACTCTTCCAGTAAGCTCTTTCTTACCCCGCGAAAATACGATTTTTCGCGGGAAAAAGTCAAAAACGAGAAAACGACTTTCGTATATTTGCAGCCGTTTAAAAAGTCAGAAAATTCTTTCAGTTGACAATTGTCTTTGAGGTCAAGCTTTGTCTTCATTCTCAATCTCTAAATCTCTAATTATCACCTGCGACTTGCATACCGCTTATTCAACTGTCCACTTCAGAAACCATCATCCATTGTGGCTGTTTCATTGAATAATTTTTTATAGCTCTCTCTCTCCCCCTCTCTCTAAGTTGCAGAAAGGTTTGATTCTGCAGCCACTTGAAAACAGACCCAGTGGAGTTTTCCCGACTAGTCATTCTAGAACTTCGTACCTTTGTTTCTCACTGGTCTCTCCTGAAGTAGTCATGACCACGTGTAGATTTCAACGGCTATCTTGCGAATTAAATCTGCAACGCTCCTTCTTTCGATCTTCGTCAAACGAACCCGTTAACAGATAATGCCCACGACAAGAACCAGTAATCCGTCAACTGATGCATCCCTAACATCATTTTTGTATTTAAGAGCGGCGGTCAGGAAATATCGACCATTGAGTGGCAAGAGTTGAAAAATGAATTTCGCTTATTTTCTGACTATAAAAAGCTACTAGGAATAGAAGAAATTTAATGTATTTCTTTTTCTTCCGGAGCGCTTTAATTCTGAGAAAACTGAGAAAAACGAATTTGACCCGCGACGATCCCGAAAGGTCCCGCAAGCAAGTGTGAAATTGATATTTTAAACTGACTTTTGGTCTTCAAGGAAAAACGGTTCAAAGGATCGTGACACCGAATTTTGATAGAGTGAGTGCCGTACTTTTCCAGAAACTATATGGCTTATCTTTATTGTTGTTCATAAATAGCAAACAAAGCGCAGGAAAGTGCTGTATTTTCAAACGTGAAAAATCCCGCAAATACCTCCTTAATACAAATATTTTTTTCACTATGTGGTATAATTCAGATTTTCCTCTTAACTATGTCATTAGAGGGATTTAAGGTTGTCCTTGATGATATGTTAGAATCAGCATGGGTTTTCTTTACAACGCCTCACGCAAAGGTTTTGAAATGACAGTAATTTATTCAAATTTTTTACAATGGCTGAGTAAACAATTCTTGTTGCGTGACCGTAACGTCAAGCGGAGTTTTTACACAGCAGGCCGGAATATACACGAAAGCGTACTGAAAACGATTCTGGTGTGAGCTTTTCGTCCTCTTTTATTGAAAAAAAGGTAATCGGCCATAGAGAAGTTATTTTTTTCTCATTTTTAACGTGGAAGTTTTCCTTTTCAGTGTAAGATGTTTTCCTTGATAAATATCAGGATGTAATTTGATTAGCTCTCGGCTAACCGGTTTAACTTTTATACTAGGGTTGAAAACGTAAATTAGCCACCGTAACGGGTAAAAAAGCTGACGTTTCGAGCGTTAGCCCTTCGTCAGAGCGATTAAAAGAATTGTGGGTTGTGTGTGGATTTATATGCAGAAAGCGGAGCTACGTCATTGGTGGGAATATGGCGACGAGAAAACAGGATTAAATTAGTTGAATGAAAAGCGCTCGTTGATTCCGTGGGGATTAAGGGTGCTGAATTGGAATATAAATTTTTGTTCTAGTGTTTTGCGGCTTTCCGAACTGCCTTTATGTAAGGAAAGGCCGCAAACTGCCATATGCTGTTTAGAATGATTAGGAAGATTAAAGTGTCTAGCGACTGGTTTGGATGCGTCCTTGTCATTTCTTTCCACATAGCGAAGGTGTTCTCGGAATCGGTCACCCAGTCGTCTTCCTGTTTCGCCGATGTATAACTTATTGCAATAAGTGTAAGTTATGCAGTAAATAACATTGGCGGAGGTACACATAAAGTGATCAATGATCTTAATGGATCTTTTGGGTCCCGATATTTTCTCTACGTTATGAATGAAAGGACAAGTTTTGCATCTTGAGCGAGCGCATTTAAAAGTTCCAGATTGGTCATTTGTTTGAAATGAACTCCTGACTAAAAAGTTGCCTATGTTTTTGTCACGTTTGAATGAAATAAGTAGGGGTTGCGAAAAGATAGTGCCAGTCTCTGAATCGTTTTGGAGTAATTTAAAATTTTTAAGAATGATAGATTTAACTGCGTGGTTGTGAGGGTAAAATGTAAGAGTAAATGGAATGCGGTCCGTGTTCTCCTTCTCGGCCGTTTGTAGTGCTGCCTGTCGATCGATTTGTTGGGCACGGTGGTAGCCCGCTTGAACGACAGAAACAGGATAGCCACGTTTATCGAAAAACTAGCACATTGCCTCTGATTTTTCGGAAAAATCAGAGTCGTCACTACCTAAACGACGAAGTCTGAGAAACTGTGAAAAAGGTATGGAGTTCTTGACGTGTGATGGATGTGAAAAAGAAAGAAAGAAATGACAAGGACGCATCCAAACCAGTCGCTAGACACTTTAATCTTCCTAATCATTCTGAACAGCATATGGCAGTTTGCGGCCTTTCCTTACATCTAGGCAGTTCGGAAAGCCGCAAAACACTTGAACAAAAATTTATATTCCAAATCGGCACCCTTAATCCCTACGGAATCAACGAACGCTTTTCATTCAACTAATTTATTCCTGTTTTCTCGTCACCATATTCCCACCAATGGCGTAGCTCCACTTTCTGCATATAAATCCACACACAACCCACAATTCCTCTAATCGCTCTGACGAAGGGCTAACGCTCGAAACGTCAGCTTTTTTACCCGTTACGGTGGCTAATTTACGTTTTCAACCCAGTTGTTAACACTAAATTACCTGCTATACTCTCCCACCGACGCAGCACCACAGTTTCTTTAGAAACTTACCCCTTTATTCATTTAACTTTTATACTTGTTTTTTTCGCTTCCTTTGGTTTCAGAAGAATCGGAACAAAGAGACAAAAATCATAGATGCTTTTTAAATTGATATTTTCTACAATTGTGAGGATTCATTTTTATTATTTGTTGAAGAAATGACAGAGTTGGCTAACGCTCGAAGCAGTTTATTAGCCGTAGTAAATTGAATTAGTCAATTAAATGCAAAGAGGGAAAATTTAATTAGCGAAGTTGGAGTGAATTTGTTTTGCCAATTTTGTGTCATCTTGGACGTTAAGTGCTCTTTTAGCTCCTTAGTCGGTGGTTCTTGCTCTTATGACCCCAGAAATAGGAGCAGATCAACTGAGGTTATTCCATTTCTGAACTGCAAAAGAGACATCGCGGGTCATAAGTCTTCCTTGTCAATAACAGACGTAGAAACCGAAATCGAACTTATTTTGGGAAGAGTATCTTCATCCTTTTCTTCGGAGTTAGACCTTTCGGAATTAACGATTTGTCCCCGGCACCGCTCATCCCTTGGTATTGGGTGGCGTCGAGGATCGAATCTGTGCCGAGTTCCTCAGCCAATCTCGAAGCACGGCGGACAAGCCCAAAAAAACGCAAAGGCAGAAAGAGGACTTGGCAAAAGTGCTTGTTATTTGATACGGAAGAAACTGGGAATTTTTATTTCAGTTGGTTCAGGTATGAATACATCATTTTTCATCTTTTTCAACCAAACAGACCAGCTCTAAAATGGCGGTCCAATGTGACACTTCAATTAAAGCACTTTGTAAGCACTTTTCTTTTATTTTTTATTTTGACTTTTTCAATAATTAAGTAGCCGTGACGGTCGCAAATTCAATAGCCTTTGTTTACTTACGTGTTTGTTTTTCTTTCATTATTCTAACATTTTATATTAGTGATTGTAGCAGCAAAAAGGCAATTTTAGAAGCCTTCACCGGACTCCTAAAATTACAGCTTTTTAAAGCAGATTCCCTGATGGCCTATAGATAGATACAGGGAGACTCAGCCCCTAAAGGGTACCTTTATCAGGCTTCAGGTATATCAAAGGGTAGGGAATTGAAGAGTTGAAGTATATGAAAGGGCAGGAAAATCTATCATTTAAGTTTTTTAAAACAGGTTCCCTTACTTGAGTAAATTAAGACCGTAGTTGTTCAGAATAGTGATTATATCGTATCAGCAAAAACCTGCATTTTCCATCGATTCACTCAAAAGGTATTTGTCGCAACTGCCGGGTTAATCTTGACATGCAGAAAATAGGGGAGCTGCCCACAAAGCTTCTGGAGACCAAGAACCTTTCTTACGAGGAAACTGGAAACTGAGACCATTGAGACTTCTGTAAGTTCTGAACTGGCACTCAATGGAAATAGTGTTATTAACAGTGGCACCAAACAAGGCCCGCGGGGCAAAAAAGAAAAAAAAAATGGATAGTGACCTTATCATTACGAAGTCTGCATGAGCGGGTCCCGTTTCCTTGCTGCCCTTTTCTAAAAATGTAACGAATAGGGATAGAGAGCGCAAATTAACCGATTTCGTAGACCTCATACGCCGTCAAGAAATGCATTGTTAATGGCCGAATTTATACTAGAGACGAGTTATCCGTCAGAGACGAATCATCCGTCTCAGACGGATAACTCGTCTAAATATAAATTCGGTACTAAGACGAATTATGGAGCAAAATTCGTCTCAGGGTGATCCGTCTGTCAGCACGTCTTCAAGACGTGCTAACAGACGGATAGCTCGTCTTAGACGGATCATCCGTCTCTAAATTTTTATCTAGACGGAAAACGAAGACGGTTTTTGACGAAGTTTCCATATGAGAGAGACTGGTTTCTACAGTTTTGCAAGGTTTCCTGGGATGCCTATTTCAAGATGGCGTCCGGTAAAGTAATCGTGCCCTCGAAAGCAATCACAAAAAAGAAGGAAAAAACAAAAGAGAAGTTGACTTGGACAGATCAAGACACGGACGTCTTCGCAGAAGTTATATATGACCCACAATACAGAGGAAGTGATTACACCGTTGGTGTAATCACTTCCTCTTGTCTTCCTATCTTGAGCAAGATTAGCGAGAGAAAAGGGTAACATGAAGTTCATTAAGCTATTTTCCGGCTCAAACATGCGCTTGACAGAGGATATTCTTTTCTGATATACCGCCACATCCAATGCTGTTCTTCTCGATTTCATCAACAAGGCTACGAGAGCCGCCATATTTAAGCTCTCGCCAGGCTTCCACTCGGCTCAACACCGAGACACCCGTCGTGAAACTCGCGAACGATTTATATCTAGACAGATTATTCGTCAAAATTCGTCTTCAGATTTATACTTGGACGGATTATCCGTATGACGGATGATCCGTCTAGACGGATGATCCGTCTCTAGTATAAATCGGGCCAATATTGTGATTCCGTGACTGATCGACTCCCCAATATCACGTTTAGTCACGAAACAATTCGTCACGCGGAGTCTCCGGTCGATAGAGTTTAGCAATTCAAAATGGCTAAAATTTACCCAACTTTGCAACTGTAAAACCTACAAGGATTAAGAAAAATGAGTATTTGGGGATCAAATATCCACTTTCATGGATTTCGAAACTGGAAGTGTTTAAACAATTACCGCCGACCCACCATGAAAATTCCTTAACTTCGATACCGCCTTATAGAGATTTCCTTAAATAACCCAAGCTAATTCCCGGGTATGTTTTAGATGTATGTCTAAATGTGGGATTTAACTAGAATGAAGTCAATTTGGAGTTATACCACATGTGCAATATTGCCGTCGAAAATCAATAACAAAACGGAGTTTTTGTTATCCATAAAACCTATTCCTCATTTTTGAATAATTTCTGCTTGGTGAGTGTCGCTTTTGCTCTAAAAGAATCTTCTAGTAAAAGAAGAACAGTGATTCTGTTGAAATAAATTGTCCAAATTTCTCCGTGCGACTTTGTTTGCGAACGAGAGGCAAGTTGATGTATGCAAATTTCACGTAAATGATTAGCCAATTTTGTGACTCCGACCACAAAAACCGATATTCTAATTTTTCTAAAAAATAAAAAGCTTTTGGCGGGAACAATTCACATCAGGTATCTTACCTACCTAAAAGCTATTTATGGACAAAAAACGAAAGAAAGCGATTTTTCAACTCTTGCCACGAAATTAAGATTTTGGTCGATATTTCCTGACCGTCGCTCTTAAAGTGTCTTGCGAACACTGACAATATTTCACGACCCTTTAGTTCTTACTGATCGAACACACTGCCACACAGAGAGCTTCCATGGTGACCAATCGCAAAGCTTGCTGTCAAAACATGACCAATCACGGAAAAGTAAACAAAACTTTTTAAAGACAAAGAAATATTACAGTAAAAGACATGAATGGGAAGGTTGTAAATCGAACAACTGTTCAACCCTTCAAAGATCGAGAGCTGAAAACATTACGTAACCATAATAGTTATATTTTACGGCGTCGTCAACAGTCTGATTACAGAGCGACACTAATTTCCGCTTTGTATCAGGTGGATTAAATTACGAGCATTAATCGTGAAAGAGCAGAATCATTCATCCCTTCAAATACTTCAGACACGGCTTTGGTATACAGCATAATGCAAACGACTATTAAGAATAATTACTGTGAAAGACGCAGTTATTAAACTAGTCGTAGGTTGCTTTTAGCAGACATAAAAACAAAATGGTCGTCACAATTAATTTACACAGAAAGTGTCGTAATTCTTCACGATTCCCCGATCTTCTTTCAATGGTTGATTCGGAATAAAACTGTACTTAACCTACTTCGCACAGGGCTTGTTCGAGTACTTCCCTTTCTTCGTGTAATACATATAATACCAAAGATTTCATTATTTTAGTATTCGATAAGAAAGAGCGAGATACACAGAAAAGTAACCTTAACTGAAATTGAAAAGATATACTACCAAGCAGAAGGCAAAGTCAAAACGTTCATACGTGTGCTCAGTTGTGTCCGCTGAGACCACGTCTGCTGTATGGAAAAATGAGATGTAATGAGAATCATAGCCAGCTGAGATAGCTTGAATTCACCTAGAGTCAATTTAAGCTCCGTTACCATCGGTCTCCAAGCGATGTCACGCAACGTTGCGTGATATCAGTAAGCGTTGATGAGACACTCAATCCACCCTGCATTTAAGTCTTAAACAACCCTTTTCGTTGTGCACATATTTTCGAGATTATCACTATGAATGTGAACCATCCATTAAGTATCGATTAAATTTCTCGCACCATGAAAGCTGGTGGTATTCGAATTTTGTTTAACAGTGTTGCGGCTTGTGATAATATCATTTATTGTCACGTATTCACCTTTTTTTTTTTGTATCTGACAGGATTAATCCAGGAAGAGATAGGAAGTTCAAAGTTGAGGAATACCTGAGATGTCATATTAGAAAGTTTTAGCCAGCGAAACTATAATGTTTATTATCAACTAAAATAGTAATAGGAGGTAGTGTAGAATTACATCGCAATCCAGCCAGGGCCATAGTGTAGAAGTAGCCTGCTTCCTTGATAAAGACAATTGAATTACATAGGCTGTAAGTTAGGTGAAAGGTATCCAGCAAGTATACCCACCGGTGGCCTGATCGAGAAATTTTCACTTGATACGCAACGCCATTCAAAGATTGAAAACACCATATAGTAGATTTTTTTAATTGTTAATTTAATTCAGAATTGGAGGTAAATGATGTGAGGAAAGACACAAAAGAAAGCAAACAAACAAAAACAATGAAAAAATCTAAATGCTTGGTTTGATGCTACAATCTTTTCAGCAGCAAGTAGTGGTTCTGCAATTAAAAAAAGAAGTTACAGTCATTATGCTTAAAATGTAGTTTTACTTTTTCCATGTATTTTTCTTTTTGAGTTAATAAAATTTTAATGCCCCCTGTAGTCATTCGCTGAGGGTTTTGATTGAGGACTGAGCTGATGAGTCACATTTACTACAACTGCTAATAGTGCTAATTTGAATTGACCTCTAATTCCTCCTGCTTACCTGAATGAAACTAATTTCTTTTTCTCAAACGAGAGGCCACTTCTGAAACTTGAAAAATGTCCTTCTTTTTGAATTCAGACTCATGGACAAAGGCCCATCCTCTGTACTTTGTCTGAAAAAAATGTCAAAAATTATGCACCTGACTATCAGAACATGATAAATTTAAAGAGCTACAATACCAGGGAGAAAAGATGCAAATTGTTGAGTGGTTATTTCAACCCTTGGAGAATATAAATTCATTTTCAAGCTGGGTTTGTGAAGAACAAGAAATAAAATTTGAAATAATTAAATTTAATGAATATTTACAAATTGGTAATTTAGGAACTAAACATTACAACTGTCACATACCAGCTCCTTTTCCTTCCTTGGAACCTGTTTAAGAAATGTAATGGACTTGTTTCTGAGTAAAGGCCTATTTAGTGTTTTACATCCTATAACTTATTTTCTCAGTTTTGCAACACACATCCCAAATTGTGCGTGAAAATCATGTAATCAGGGGAATGAGCATCCCTGCAATCTGAGAACAGGGTATTGTTTTTCATTTCATGGACCAGATAATAAGGTGCGATGGTCCTTAGCTCTTGAACAAGCATGGCGACCTATATTTTTTTTTTGCATAATTTTGGTGTGCAATTTCTCCCCTTTACTTTTGAGAAGAAGAAAAATTTCTTCAAAGGGAAAAAAAAAAAGCTAAAAGCATGCACACAGCCCATTGCTTGGGCACGCAAATTATGACATTGAAGGGAACAACTCGAGGAACAATTTGAGTCTATGTCAT
This sequence comes from Pocillopora damicornis, assembly GCF_964200805.1. Taxonomy (NCBI): domain Eukaryota; kingdom Metazoa; phylum Cnidaria; class Anthozoa; order Scleractinia; family Pocilloporidae; genus Pocillopora; species Pocillopora damicornis. The sequence continues at coordinate 18,223,439 of NC_142674.1, forward strand.
TTAAATGTGAGGCAATTTCCCACAAATTATACATCAAATTGTTCAATATGCTGGAGACGTAAAACTTTTTTCAAGTTTTTTTTTTTTCTGAGGAATCACCCTAGGAGGAGCATGTACACCTCTTTTGAAATATTTGAATTTGCTAAAACAAAATGTAATTTGTTTCCAGGAAACACGAGTTGGCATCACTAGCAAATAATTAACCCACAGTTGAATAGACTCAATTAAAACTAAGCTGAAATATTGACTAATCAACAACCCACTATTTACTGTGGTGTAGTGGTGGTGTATTTTTACTGCTAGCAACCAACAATGAGGTGAATAGTAGTTTTAGTATAAACCAAAACATTGAGATAATAAAACAGAAACCAATGACTTAAACTTATTTATTTCTGCAAAATTTACATTGTTTTTGGGCACAAATACTGTGCAAGTTGCTCTGAGGGGAAAAACAAAGGACATTTGGAGTTTGAGCAGACAATCAGAGAAAACCCCCAAGACCATTCATTGTTTTATTATGTACTCAAAATTATTATCTCCACTCTTGATCAAGACACTCTAATATATTATATTTGGGGCATTTTGGGTTAAAATCAAAGAAATATTGATGGGTGTATCCAAACCTTTTTAACAGGTGTTGGGTCCTTTACTTTAGTTAATTGGCCTTTCTGTGAAATCAACAATACTGTAAACAAAAGTTGACTGGGAATGAAAACTTTTCCACAGCAATAATTATTCTTCACCTTTTAACCTTTGTGGAATATATGATGACTGTAAAGGGGGTTGACCAATTACGACCTCTTATTGTGTAGAGGAAGATGTTGTATTAGAGATGTTACTGCAAAGTGAGATGCATCATAAAGCATAAAATGTTGACAATTTAAAAGATGTGACTGAACATCAGCATTAGGATGTTTTCTTGTGGTATTATATTGAATTTGCACCAAACATATTTTTTTTAATAAAACTTTCCTCAAATTATTTAAAGTTTGTTTGCTTCCTTTCCCTCTGTTATCAGTCTTTTCAGGAGGTACATAGTTCCCTCTGAGTTCAAGTGGATCTGTTTTGTGAAATGTTTGGTTAAAATATAGTTTGTTTCAGCTTCCTTCCATTCTATGATTGGCTGATCCAGAAGTGACTTTTAGTCAATATTGATGGATTCTTACCAATGGAGTTGCCACTCAAGACTCTGTCTTCTTTTTCTTTCTTTATGATATCCTCTGTTTAATTCACTTTTATAGAAATATTTTCTTATGATAATCAATTACCCTGTTTTCCTCCCTCAGACGGCCAATTTCTTGAACGTTGTTGTGCACCTTCTCAGAGATGACTTCCAAAGGTGTCTAGAGAAAAATAGGAACACGCCTTTACCCTTCACCATACAGTAACTATTAATATTGTTGAACTAAAAAACATAGCAAATCAATATAATATTCATGTGGACATTTTTTAGTGAAACTCTGTTCTCTTCAGGTTTTCGGCAAAAATATATTTTAGGTGTTATAAAGGATCACTGTTCAACAATAGTACAATTTCTTTCTCCAATATGATCCCTCACTTTTTTTTAAATTAAGGGAAGGATATATTAATTCTCTAATTATTGAAATTCTATCCAGAATGGCAACTCTCTTTTCTAAGTACAGATGGAAAACAGACTTTCTGTATGCTATTTAATGTACAGTGTGGAAAATTTTTGAATCACATGAAAATATACCCTTTCATTTGGCTCAACTGCAGCTGTTTCTTCCATTACTGGTTCTTCAGAAGGCAGAGGGGACAGTTTCTGTGAAGTCAACAAACCAGTGGAGCATTTGTATCTCTTTGTATCCCTACCTTACTAAATTACAGCTGTGATAGTCTCAGCTTAATTTGAAATAAGTCTTTTTAACCAATACCACATTGCTGTTTGGCTTATTAATGCTTAAATACAATTTATTACCTCTTTCATTTCTTCATAGCTCTCCTTGAAAAACCTTGCAATCTGCTGTGAAGCCCTTAAATTCTGTTTTTGGGACAAAAAAATTAATTGAGCCAAAGTTCTAATTCAACTGTTTTATTTGAAGATAAACTTACCTTCTTTAACGAGACCACCTCACTTTTAAACTCTTCACATTTTCTTCTTTCAACACTTAAATCCTGTGAGAATATTTTGGAAAGATAGCAACATTTCAACAAATGAATTGGAACCTGTTTACAGTTATCTACATGATGGTGACTGGTTAAGTCTGATATGACAATATTTCCATACCCATCTATTTTATTAAAAATCATTCACTGTAAATTGATCAATATATAACTCAAGAACAAACAAAAGATAACACTTTAATTCTCTACCTACATAATCCACCAATACTGATTTCAAAGCTTAAGTAAACTAGTGAGCTAGTGATAAATGACTAAAAAAATGGCCTCAAATCCATCAGAAATTGGATTTTGCCAGAGTAAGCAAAGTAGTGTTATACCTTTTCCAACAACTGAATTTCTGTGCGTAACTTCTCTATGGTTTCTTTACCATCTTTGACCTCCTGAAAGATAAATGAGGCTGTTAATAAAGACACCAATAATGGTTAATAAGAAGAAACCCAATTTTATTTCTAAATCTAGGTCATACATATCCATGTATGTATATATAATTGTCTTTTTAAAGGGGGTGGTTTTAAAATTTAAAAAAATATAGGAATTGTCAATATTATGTTTACCCAATCTGATCTCAGACAACAGAAACATCAGTAGGATTGAATAAAAATCAAGCTCCCCTATGCGAATCTTTTAGAAGTAGTGTTTCTTGTAGGTTTAGCTTCATTATAGAAGTGTATTCGATGAGTTGCTCTTGCATTAGTTGAAACTATTTAGTGCTCATAAATCATTAATATAGACATTTTAATCAAATCACCTTCTTAGCACCATCCAACTTTGCTATTAATTTTTTTCTGGTGTCCTGTAGGAAAAATTAATTTTTGCACAATAACTGAACAACCATTTGGAACCTTATGGCCTGTAATCAGGAGGTCATTTCTCTCAAATTTCACTGAACAGATTGTTAAGTATGAGATCAACAGCAATTACCACATTTAGTAATAAAACAACTTCACAACTCACCCCTATTCTGCATAGCAGGTAATTTAGTGTTAACAACTGGGTTGAAAACGTAAATTAGCCACCGTAAAGAGTAAAAAAGCTGACGTTTCGAGCGTTAGCCCTTCGTCAGAGCGATTAGAGGAATTGTGGGTTGTGTAATTCCTCTAATCGCTCTGACGAAGGGCTAACGCTCGAAACGTCAGCTTTTTTACTCTTTACGGTGGCTAATTTACGTTTTCAACCCAGTTGTTAACACTAAATTACCTGCTATACTCTCCCACCGACGCAGCACCACAGTTTCTTTAGAAACTTACCCTCTATTCTGCATAACTTACCAAACAAGAGGAAGCACCATCCTCTACCACTGCTCCCTATTGGAAACAATTATATTTTAATACTTAACAGCTTCATAACAAATTACAAAACTCTGACCATCAATCAATGACTGTAATCATACATGCAGGGCCCTGCCGAAAACAGTGTTGGTGGGCGGGCTCCCTGGGTGAATATTGTTATTATAATTATTATTGTCATACTTTTCCATATCAAAGTAATTGCTTTATATAACTAGTAGCTGAAACCCTGTTTTAGGATTTCATGAGACAAATACATTGGCAAGATTTATAAACACTCTGCTAGAAACTTAACTTATAATTTGTATCATTGATTTCAAGTTTACCATCAATCTGAATATGTGCAACACCTATTCAATTAGATGCAATGAAAATCTTCATAAAAAATATCTCTCACCTTTTTTTGATAAACAGGGCGGATATTTGTTGCCAACCAGCTAGTTAGCATACTGTCGATTTTCAATTGATCTTCATCTTTTAAAGGGTCTAACCCTTTTAGAAAGTTAAAGGAAGATGGAGAGATGTACTTCCTCATTCTTTGTTTGCTGGTAAGGGGAGGTGCAAGCTCTCCATCTTCATACAGTTGGCAGATTTTTAGGGCCTTCGAAAAAATTTCTTGAGGGAGCAACGCCACTTTAAAAATGTTGGTAACTGTAGAGTTACTGCCATCCTGCAAAATAATCATAAAGCAAGAAATTAGTTACAGCCTTCCTTCTTCCACTGAATATTAAAATATTTTTGAATAGTCTAAGTGAAGCAAATCACTCAAGCTGAATAAAAAGTATGAGATCATTATCAAATATCCTGGTGCTTAATGTACCTCATGTGACGTATAGTCATATTCGTTTTGTAACGTTGTTTAATTATTCCTCATCTGCAATGGCTGTTCGTTCTATGGTCATCTGTTACTAATATATTTGTCAAAGATTTCCTTTACGTAAACGGCTCAGTTTTGATCCGCACTCGTGTCGTTTCTAAAGTTCCACATAAGATGACAAGCTAACAGTTTTTCTATGCTTACTAAGCCATTTTCAATTTTCAACGTTATAAAAGGATACAAAGAAAGATGCCGATTTGCATTTTCGACATAATGAGATGTTTTCTAAATCCATGAAGCAAATTCAGGTGAAGAAAACTGTGCATTAGAGTGTGTTCGCAGTTAGCAAAGAAGAAGTCCTTCGAATGCAAACTTGGTAAATCTAAACGTATCATAAACATAATGCCTCGGCAATGGAAATTGCAAAATCTCTTCAAAGAATTCAATTCAACAAAACCATCTGATACGCTCGGTTCCTAAGCAAACGACATCAAGGCTTCAATGTGATTGACATCAAGAAGACGAGTAAATTAATTAATTTTCGTGGTGAGAATTTTTGTATTAAAATTTTCCTTATATTTGGTCGTTGCTCATATTTTACGGAATTGAGATGAAAAATGGAACCAATAGAATTAAGAAATCAATTAACAAATAAAACTCCGATTCAAAATTAAAATCTCGCATGAATAGCGCAACTAAACAAAATAACTAAGAAAAAAGAGAAGTGGAGAAGGGCTTTTTCCACAAATAGACAGTTATTTCGCGTAAGGGAAAAAAACTTAAGGTCGTGCGTGTAATTAACCCCGGAAAATCAATGGTGGTGCCATTTAGTCTGGGTTGCTGAATTCTTTAGATTTTTTAAATTCACAATTCCTCGCACTTTAAGAACAAGTCAACAAAAATTTTTAAAGGACAGGAAAGAAGAAAGCCCCAACTGTCGAAGACATTAGGAAGAATTCTCGCTTACTCATACCTCCCATTCTACCTTTCCGTTGAATTAAAACTTTCTTTCAAGAGTTCACGGGAAAAAGGTTAGAAAATGGGACTAGCTGCAGGCACTTGAAAATAAAAACAAAATCTCACCTTTGAAGAAATATTGTATTTCCTCAAAATATAAATTCTCATGGCGGAGGCCTCATCTTCTGTGGTCGGACTGTCCGGGTCTTCTTTGAATCTATCGAGGATACAACGGGCCTCCGCTATTGCCTCTGCAAAACGAGGCAGTTCTGGGCAGGCGTCACTCACAATTTCTTCGTTTGTTCGCCCCTTTTTTTCTTTTTTTAATGCTCTAAGGGCCATCTGGCGGCCCGAGCGATCGCCAGCACGCCTCCTTTTACGTCTACATTTTTTCTTTTTTTCCCCGTCTCTTCGACACCCTCGAGGTCCACCACCACCGTCCTCTCCTCCTCGTCACTCTCCGTTTCGGACACATGCTCGCTACTTAAATCTATCATTCTGTCGTCGAAATCGTCCTCGAGGAATGGTGAGAGATTTGGCAGTTGTGCCATCACTGCAGCCTTTGCAGAACAACAGCGAGCAGAACAATAGCTAGCACAACCATGCACGCAGTCAATCATTCACAGGTCATCATATGATTGGTTGCAACGGCTAAAAAACTTCCTGTTTTGGAACAAGATGAACTGGTTTCAAGCAAAGATCTCGCTTTTCGTCGTTTTCCCCTCCAAGTGACACAGAGGCGAAACTACTAAAAAATGAGTAGTGAGAGCGAGACGGACGACGATTTTGCGGTAAAAAATATCTTCGTAGCGATGTGAGATGGTTATGATTACGATTTTAATATCTAACATTAATAAACAACAGATAGACGAAAACAAGATACACCCAGAAGAAGTTAGAGCTGCTGAAAGCGCGCTTGATAAACTGGAAGATAGTTCGTTACAGGTAAGTATCAAAACCTCTGATTTTTTTTCCTATTTAAGGTATGAACTAATTTGTATCAGGTTAAATGTTTACTTTATTCCAATTGCAGTTCAGTGAAGTGAGTGAGGTGGACGGTGGTCCTTTTCAGTTTGTCGAATCGGATCATACTACCTTTTGGAAGAATAAAAAGGGGAAAATAAATCAGGTTAGTCTTCTCCTTGAAATGTCGTGTAATTTTCAGCCAAGATTTTTGCAGTCTCATGAACAGCGCGGGTAGTGAATCACATCCAAGATCACTCAAAGTTTAGAAAAGATTGATAATCGTTTGAGCGCTCACGTCCTTTGCCTTTGTTTTCGAAGAAAAATGTTATATCCTAATCACAACCAGACTTTTAGCTGTTCCACTGATTTTTTTTTTTAAATGTCTTTCCTATTTTAAACTTTTCGTTCTTAGCAACGTATTTTTAACAATAAAAGTTCAAACAGAACCTTGGTATACTCGCTGTAACAAAGTGACGCTTTGATTGTGGTCCCCGAATTCAGTTGAGCTTAATAATCGTTTTTGCGCGCACGTGAAGGTTTTACCGCTTAAAGGCGCATCTTAAATTGGCTTAATAATCGTCCAAGGGCGCGCGACAAATGAATAGCCGCTAAATATTGTGCTCAACATACCAGAGCAATTCGTTTAAATAATTGGATTTTCCTCTTCAACAGGAAAAGAGCAATAAAGATTCCAAAAAAAACCGTGAGTATTGCTGCCATGTTGTCACTATTTTTGTAATAAGAACCTTGTAAAAATGTATAAACCTGGGTATCCAGTGTTTCACAACACCTCGTCTAAACCCACGCATAGTTCAAAAGTACTTAAGTTAGAAAGAAATTTCCAGAGAAACATTTGTTTTCAATAAATTTATTTCAGAAGTGTTTTAATATTGCATCAGTCGTATGTTACTACTTTTGGAAAATAGGGAGATTACTGAAAGCAAAGGAAAAGACTGAGGCCTCCTCTGTGGTGCGTGAAATAGAGAAAGGTTGTTATAAGAGGAGGTGCATAGGAGATATTCCAGTTCGGTACGTTACGAAAAAAAGGGAGGAATTTTGGTCGAAGACCATCCAAGAGAGAAACGAAGTTATAACTACTGCCATAGCCAGCAGAAGCGATGGCCGTCTACGGTTGAATGACGTCTCGGAAACCATTTGTGCAAAGGTATGGTGTACCGTCCACGGGTTCTCCATTTCAAGGTAAGCAATTTGCAATTTATTTTCGTCAAGTATATCATTGGCGGTGTTATTTGCAAACTTTGGGGCGAATATGACAATGTATTACTATTCGCCTCAGTGGAACTTTAGACAGCCTTTTTAGATCACTAATCCTTACACTCTCGTGTACATGTTTCCTTTGAGATTATATTTATCATAAAACATTAATCAGCTGACTTATCAATGGCTTTGCATTTCTTTCAGTTACTATGAGCGATTAAAAAGAGGGAACCAGTGTACTCGGCAGAGTAGAAAGAAATCTCTGGCCTTTGACCTGGCTTTGGAGTGGTTCAGAGGATTCGCAAAAAGTGCGGAACAAATGCCAAACTCCTCCTCAAGGCCATTGCCGTCCTGCCTGACGAAAAATGAAGTGTATACGTTCTACAAGGAGGAAATGGGGGACAACCCTACACTTTCACGCGTGCACTTCTTATATAAAATGTGGAAAGTGAACTTTCCAGATGTTTATATACCAAAGGTGGGAATAATTGTTGATGAACAAGGCGACTGAAATGGCAGTCACTCTTACAGTGACTCTTACAGTCCTGTAGTCTTATTAGAATAAAACAATTTGAAAAGTTGTTTGCTTTCTCCGCTTTGCAGCAAAGTCGGTTTACAAAGTGCACAATTTGCAAACAGTTGAAAGTAGAATTGAGTAAGCCGCAAGTTCAAGAACAGCGCAATCACTTGAGAATGATGAGGAAACTTCACCTTACTCAGCAGATGTAAGTTGAAATTACATATTCAATGACAGGTGTCACAAAATCCTCGTTAGTATGCTTCAGAATAAAACAAAAACTGTTAAACATTAGTTAAAACACCAACAGACCATGCCACACTATGCCCTGTGAATTAAAATCTCTACGCTTAAATATGAATGGTGCATCTATATCAAATCATTTTCATATTTTCTTAAGGACGGAGAGGAACAAGTACTACAAACACAACATCAAAGCAAGAGTAAACCCAAACAAGTACTTGTCCCTTATCATTGATGGCATGGACCAAGCTAAACATAACTTGCCACATTTTACTACAAGTACAAAGGTAAAATCAATGCTACTTGTACATGTATTAAATATAATATTGGAATGTTTCCAAATTTTGAAAGCTCCGGTTATAAGGTCGTCATTGCGAAAAAAATTGACATTGAGTTAACATAGATGATGGGTTGTTCCGCACAAACATCAACATTGCACTATATCACATTGACACAACTCTAGCCGTAATTGCATAAGGATTTGGCTGACGCTACAAGTTGTGAAAATCAATTCTTACTTAGATGTTTTGACATAATTGCATTCCATTTTTACGTATTCTCATCAGGTAGACGAAGGTGCGTGGAAATTAAAGACGCATCTCACAGGTGTCCTGGTTAACCAGAAACAAGAAGCCCATGCGTTTCTTGATTTATGCAAGTACCCGCATGATTCAAATTTGACTATCAACGTCATGCTGGAGACTCTGTTGCACATCAAGAGATCGGTAAGTTTAACCAATGGACTACAAGTTGTCTTTGTCCAGAGTATAACATCTGTATGCATATTGTTTTTGCCCCTAACTACGTAAAAGAAAAAGCGTGCGCCACATTGACTTTTTACCGCATTTGGACGTTATCAGTGATATATTACTGATCAGGGTCACTGCAAATTGGATGATGAATTAAAGACGTCATTCGACATCTAATGACGTCTATAGCGTTGAAAGAACTATAATGCATTGCATTGAAGAATAGTTTAACACTATTATAGTTTCAAATGTAATGCATCGCACTGTTTCACCCGATACCTTCTTGTTGATCATTTTTAATTCATTTTTTCGTTACTCTTTTAGCAAGGGTATCTGCTACCTGTCCTGTACCTCCAGATGGACAACTGTTGGAGGGAGAACAAAAACCACTATGTCCTAAGTTTTCTAAGTTTATTGGTCGAGAGGAAAATTTTTGAGAAGATGAGTTATCAAATCAGGCAAAATTGTCTTATCTCTCAATAAATAATTTCAGCCGTAGCTAGAGATGAGTCCCAGCCTAATACCATTTTTAATTCAATACAAATTTTGAAAATAAGTTCAACGAGGATTAAATATTCCTCTTTTTGTCAGGACGTTCGTTACCACTTTAAGTCATGGTTTACTGACCGTTGGTCTCTTTAACTTTGGTTGGCCTACTATTTTGTTTCATTTTATGCAAGCAATATTACTCTCAGTAATTGAAATGACAACAACATGTAACTATGTAAGGAAATTTGACTATGATTTTTTCAGAACTGGGGTTAACAAACTAAATCACATGTTTTACTTTTTGACAGATCAAAATATCTTTCTTGGTGGTGGGTCATACACATGAAAACATCGATCAGATGTTTTCATGTGTAGCAAGAAGACTTGCCAAGAACGCCGCCCATACTTTAGAGGCACTGAAGGAACAGATTAAAGTATCGTACACCCCTCCTGTGTTGGTGGAGGAATTATCATCTTTGTTCGAGATCAAAGCGTGGATGGAGAACTCCATTAACAACATATCAGGCCACGTCCACCAACACGTTTTTAAAATTCCAAACAACAACGGCAACTCCAAGCTGTTCTATAAGAAGTGGTCCACCTCACCTGTCTGGCTGCCTGATGGCGGAATAAGTCTCATCTTGACCATACCAAGAGGAGTTCCCAAGCTTGTCAAACCGAACACTCTCGGTGGCATGTCCCTTGACAAGCTTGAGATGGACCTCCCAAAATACACCATGAAATTGAAAGACTCAGAAATGGTATGGTGGAGAGAATTCATAACCAGACAGAGGAATCGCCATCAGCGGCCAGACAGGACTAAAAAATGGGACTTGGATGCCCTGGAAAATACTATTTGCAAAGTTGCCACAGCGCAGTCTACCTCTTCTATGGAGTTGAGTAGACTCGTATCGAAAGAGGAAAGAGAAGTCGAGGTAACTATAACCGCTCGACGATAACAAAGAATAAACACCCAGGGTACCTCTTATGTGCAACAGTATGTTGCCGGATTTTAGCCAGCACAGGCCGCACAAAGATACTATGAAATAACAAGGTAATGCAAATTTAAATATCGAATTAATCTATATAGTAACCTGTGCCATATTGGTCTTGACTCTTACGGACACATATTATACATCTGAGATGCAGATAACAGAATCGTGGCTTCGATAATACCGACTGTTTTTCTTAAAAATGATGTGAACATTACCAGGTTATAATCATTACCCTCTGCTACTTTCCAAACAGATCACTGTAAGCAGAAAAAGAAAAGCAGATGGAAAAGCGGGTGGAAAGGCGAGTGGAAAAGCAGGAGAAGGGCGAGCCAAGACAAAGAGGACGAAAAAATAGGTAAGCATTACTAAATTAATGGATTTGCAGCCATATTTTATAGAATACATCGGAAGAAAATTGTGGGCAATAGAGAGTGATGACATTATGCTCTTTTCCGACCTATGTCATGTTAATTTCGAGAGGGGAGTGGGGGGAAGAAAATCCCCCTCACGGCAACATTATAGTATCCTGACGTCAATTTGTCAAATCTTCAGGAGGCTGGATCACTATAAGGTTTTCTTTTTTATTATTTCTGGTGGTTTAAGTGAGCTGAATTAGGGGTCAATTCAAATTAGCGCTACTAGCAGTTGTAGTAAATGTGACTCATCAGCTCAGTCCTCAATCAAAACCCTCAGCGAATCACTACAGGGGGCATTAAAATTTTATTAACTCAAAAAGAAAAATACATGGAAAAAGTAAAACTACATTTTAAGCATAATGACTGTAAGTACTTTTTTTTAATTGCAGAACCACTACTTGCTGCTGAAAAGATTGTAGCATCAAACCAAGCATTTAGATTTTTTCATTGTTTTTGTTTGTTTGCTTTCTTTTGTGTCTTTCCTCACATCATTTACCTCCAATTCTGAATTAAATTAACAATAAACAAAATCTACTATATGGTGTTTTCAATCTTTGAATGGCGTTGCGTTCAAGTGAAAATTTCTCGATCAGGCCACCGGTGGGTATACTTGCTGGACACCTTTCACCTAACTTACAGCCTATGTAATTCAATTTTCTTTATCAAGGAAGCAGGCTACTTCTACACTATGGCCCTGGCTGGATTGCGATGTAATTCTACACTACCTCCTATTACTATTTTAGTTGATAATAAACATTATAGTTTCGCTGGCTAAAACTTTCTAATATGACATCTCAGGTATTCCTCAACTTTGAACTTCCTATCTCTTCCTGGATTTATCCTGTCAGATACAAAAAAAAAAGGTGAATACGTGACAATAAATGATATTATCACAAGCCGCAACACTGTTAAACAAAATTCGAATACCACCAGCTTTCATGGTGCGAGAAATTTAATCGATACTTAATGGATGGTTCACATTCATAGTGATAATCTCGAAAATATGTGCACAACGAAAAGGGTTGTTTAAGACTTAAATGCAGGGTGGATTGAGTGTCTCATCAACGCTTACTGATATCACGCAACGTTGCGTGATATCGCTTGGAGACCGATGGTAACGGAGCTTGAATTGACTCTAGGTGAATTCAAGCTATCTCAGGTGGCTATGATTCTCATTACATCTCATTTTTCCATACAGTAGACGTGGTCTCAGCGGACACAACTGAGCACACGTATGAACGTTTTGACTTTGCCTTCTGCTTGGTAGTATATCTTTTCAATTTCAGTTAAGGTTACTTTTCTGTGTATCTCGCTCTTTCTTATCGAATACTAAAATAATCAAATCTTTGGTATTATATGTATTACACGAAGAAAGGGAAGTACTCGAACAAGCCCTGTGCGAAGTAGGTTAAGTACAGTTTTATTCCGAATCAACCATTGAAAGAAGATCGGGGAATCGTGAAGAATTACGACACTTTCTGTGTAAATTAATTGTGACGACCATTTTGTTTTTATGTCTGCTAAAAGCAACCTACGACTAGTTTAATAACTGCGTCTTTCACAGTAATTATTCTTAATAGTCGTTTGCATTATGCTGTATACCAAAGCCGTGTCTGAAGTATTTGAAGGGATGAATGATTCTGCTCTTTCACGATTAATGCTCGTAATTTAATCTACCTGATACAAAGCGGAAATTAGTGTCGCTCTGTAATCAGACTGTTGACGACGCCGTAAAATATAACTATTATGGTTACGTAATGTTTTCAGCTCTCGATCTTTGAAGGGTTGAACAGTTGTTCGATTTGCAACCTTCCCATTCATGTCTTTTGGCTTAATATTTCTTTGTCTTTAAGAACTTTTGTTTACTTTTCCGTGATTGGTCATGTTTTGACAGCAAGCTTTGCGATTGGTCACCATGGACGCTCTCTGTGTGGCAGTGTGTTCGATCAGTAAGAACTAAAGGGTCGTGAAATATTGTCAGTGTTCGCAAGACACTTTAAATACAAAAATGATGTTAGGGATGCATCAGTTGACGGATTACTGGTTCTTGTCGTGGGCATTATCTGTTAACGGGTTCGTTTGACGATGATCGAAAGAAGGAGCGTTGCAGATTTAATTCGCATTCCACATGAGAGACCAGTGAGAAACAAAGGTATGAAGTTCTAAAATGACTAGTCGGGAAAACTCCACTGGGTCTGTTTTCAAGTGGCTGCAGAATCAAACCTTTCTGCAACTTAGAGAGAGGGGGAGAGAGAGAGCTATAAAAAATTATTCAATGAAACAGCCACAATGGATGGTTTCTGAAGTGGACAGTTGAATAAGCGGTGTGCAAGTCGCAGGTGATAATTAGAGATTTAGAGATTGAGAATGAAGACAAAGCTTGACCTCAAAGGCAATTGTCAACTGAAAGAGTTTTCTGACCTTTTTAAACGGCTGCAAATATACGAAAGTCGTTTTCTCGTTTTTGACTTTTTCCCGCGAAAAATCGTATTTTCGCGGGGTAAGAAAGAGCTTACTGGAAGAGTTCATTTGGTTGTAGCGAATCAATAAAACATTACTCTGCGAATTCCAGTGAATATTTTTAGAATGTTTCTGTTGCCATCACAAGATGTTTGGGATGAAACAGAGCAATAACTTGTTATTTCTAGCGCCAACATAGTTTTCTCACCCAGAGAGGGTGCTTGATGACAGCTTCGAATTCCGCATAGAAAGATTTGGCGGCGGAAAGGAAAAGCACTTTCGATGAGAACCCTCTGTGCACTTGTTTAGAAGTTTAGTATATCTCTCCGGATTATGCTGATCGAATGAAAGCAGTTTCGGAAACCACGAATACCCATGCCGACATTACGTGTTTGGATCTAAATAATTTCCTATCAAAATAATGAATCGACAGTCGCGCACTGTTTTTAGATGTTTGCGTCAATTCCTATGTGTTATTATATACGTGTTATTAACGAAAGAGTATGACGTTTTTTTTTTCTTCCAAAAAAGTGAAGTAGACTGTTGTTGTTGTTGTCTGTAATTTTGCCGTTGGACAAGTATCGCTATCTCGAAATGAACATCTCAGCGAATCGGCGTCTAATTTCAAAATCTTTTAAACGTTTCACTGAGAAAAATCAAACATGGTTTTCCAATTCCGATAGATCGTTTTCTGTATTGCTCTTACAGGACCCATTTCGAAAACACGATAGTTTTGGAAAAAGTCCTGTAGCATGGAGAAATTTAGCTGCTACTCATATTCTCCTCTCTCCTTCGCGTGATATGTAAAATACAACGCGTCTTTTTCAGAATTGCGTATCTCCCAAAAAAAGAGGGGAAAAAAACCAGCGGGGAAAGGACCGAAGTGAAACAGATCTTAATTGAGGATCAATCCTGGCCAATTCCAATTCAGCAAAGCCAGTGGTACAAGAGCGGTGCGATTCAAGTTACCTGAGCATGAATTAATTTCATCATGTTTATCACCACCGCCAGTTTCATCTATCGCTTGCCCGTTGACAGACGTTTTAGCGTCTCAAAAAGCCGTTAGATTGTGACTTTTTTTCAGTTAAACTTCAAAACCTGTCCGATATTACGTTCTTGTTCAGACGAAATACTAGTCGCCTCTCTTACGACAGTGTAAGCCCGCGCTGTACTTCGTCGAAAAGCGAAAAGTCAAAGAAAACGTAGTCTGTAAACACACTTTTAAAACAGAAATGAATTTCACTGAGAACTTGTACACGAGCAAACTTCAAATATGTTATATTTATTACCTAGAATGCCATGTGCGAAGAAATAACAGATTGTGAATTTTTGGTCGTAATGGCGGCTGTTCGAAAAAGAGTCTAGCTTGAACTTTCTTTTGAGAAGAGTACATTTCCTTGCGACAAATAAGGGCATTTGCTGTCAGATGCGATTATTAACCGTGCGATGTACGATTAAAAAGTCTAAAGCCTGTCAAATACGACTATTAACGAGTTTTGTCGCGATGAATAGTCGTACGTGCCACGATCATTAATCGTGATAGAAGACACTTTGAGACTATTAAGCGGAATAGATGCCATTTACGATTAACAGTTTCACTTAAAGGACTTTTGGGACAAATAGTCGTAAAATGCTCACTCCGGAAATAAAAAAACATTCCGGAAATTAATAAACCCCTGTTAACAGTAAATCCTGCTGATAAACTGAGAACAGCTGTGTGGGGCTGGAAATTAACAGTGCTGGAATACAATAGTTAACTCCTGCTGAGAAACTGAGAACAGCTGAGAGGGGCTGGAAAATAACAGTGCTGGAATACAACAGTTATCCACTACTGAAATTTAGAAACAGGAAACTTTTAAATACTTTTGTGCAACAATATACTGAGCATGCAGTAATATCTTCCATTACCTCAATTCCAGTTACTTGTAGAAAGGTCATCTCTGAACCATTAAATAGGATCTGTTTTACCCGTTATGGAAGAAAAAATCTTAACCCTTTAACCCCTAAAAGTGACCAGCTTCTAATTTCTCCTTACAATATCACCCCTGAATCAAACATTGAGTTCATGAGAATAAAGGAAATGACCAACAAGCTCTTGATTTTTATAAAAACTCTCTTTGTCAGGGCTTCAGGAAATGTATAGAGAACAGTGTGGAGAATATGCATACTGATGTTAGGGTGTAAAAGGTTAATCAATAAATGTATGTTAAAGGTAGCAATCTTCTATAACTATTACTTATTCACAAATACTATATTTTATTTAGCAGATTGTAGCTTCAATGGATGCCAGAAATATTTTTATGAAAAACTGGCAGATACAGTTTTGTATTGTACTCCAGGATATACATCTTTCCCAAAAGATGGTACTTCTTCAGAGAAGAATGAAAACTTAAATGCTTTCTTTAATCAGTATAAAAGACGATTTTTTGAACGACGTAGCCTGAAAAGACCAGTCTACACACTAAAACTTGACCAAGAAGGTAAGATTGTCCGTGACAAAAATGGCATCCTTGTTGTTTTGGTCAAAGTTATGTTCAAGGAGAGCTTAAGACTACAACGCAACTTCTCTACAGAGAGGCTCTACATGGTGTATTAAGCAGTTTACAATACATTAAAGGTGTCCTTGGAGAGGATACTTGCCTCCCTGGAGGGGTGAATGCCTTGAGTAGCCTATTCAATCAAAAATATGTATTTAAGGGTATTTTCAACCTTATTAGGGCCTTCTTGGCTCGATGCTCAACATGTCAGGTCAACAACTCCTTGCCAATGCGAGTGCTTCCCCGTCCTGTCCCCATTAGATCTTTTCGCCCCCATTCCAGACTACAGTGTGACCTTATTGACATGGCCCCAAAGAAGCACCGTAGTTTTATGCAGAATAATTGTTGGAGCTATCGTTACATTCTAACAGTCAAGTGCTGTTTCTCGAAGTTTTGTTGGCTGTTCCCGTTAAAAACAAAGTCTGCAGAAGAAGTGTATGCCGTTCTGAAGGCCTTGTTCATCAAGGAAGGGTCACCTACTGTAATTCAGTCAGATAATGGTGGTGAATTCATTGGAGAGGTAATGCAAAAACTTTGCAAAGAATTTGAAGTTTGCATGGTTGAGGAGGCGAGCGTGGCCTAGTGGTTAGGGCGCTACACTTGTAAGCCGGAGGTCCCAGGTTCAAGTCCTCCTCCCTGCCACTGGATGGATTTGTCTTCGGTGGCCCCGAATTCAACTCCTGCACGCTTTGTAAATAGCCAACTGGTCTGCCTCCTACCAGTTGGGGTTTTTAACGAGTTGCTGTTCATTTACAATATTTGTTTCCTTATTTACAGTGTCCCCAATTAGCACAGCAGTGCTAAAATACACTGACACCTAAATAAAGTTATTATTATTATTATTATTATGGTTCATGGTAGGCCACACCACCCACAGTCTCAAGGCCAGATAGAAAATCTCAACAAGCAAGTCAAAAGGTTACTTGCAAGGTTTTTTTGCAAGGTTTTTTTTGGCCTTTACTACTCTCTGCTATTGCAGACCTTTTGAATTGCAAGTGGCACAGCACAATTAATGATGTGCATTTTCGAATATATAAGAACCGTGAGCCTTCCTGCTTGGTGGACTACATCATCCCAGATGATAGTATGTGGACAGAAAGTATTGAAGATGGTTGCCTTGAGGATTATGAATTTTCATCAGAAGATTTCATTGAACTTGAGAGACATGGGGAAAGCACTTCCATGGATAAATCTAAATTAGAAGAGATAACAGAGGCCATCCTGCAAATTTCTTCTGAGACCATATTATTGTCCTCATTGTGTGTTTCAGCTAAGCAGCTGTCAGCAGCTGTTACGAAGATAGAAAAAGGAAATTCACATTCTCCACCTTCCCACAGTCACAACAACATCCCACTTCAATCAGTGGATTCAGAGGCAGAATTCCAGGTAGAGAGCATTGCGAAATACCTCTTCAACTTGAGTGAAGAATACAAATCTAAGATGGTGGATGTCCTTGAAGCAACAGAAAACACCATTCAAAAGAATCACAAACGGGCTCTTAAGAGGGCTAAAGAGCGGGAATTTAAGGTGGGAGACAAAGTTCTCTTCCAAAATCCACGTTCAGAAGGATTGCATTTTTCAAAGCCAGATCCCTTTCAGCCCTTGAATGTTCTCGGGGTCATCAAAGAGGTGCGTCCTGGAGGAATGTTCAAGGTGGAGATAGAATGTGAAGAGCAAGATGGTCAGATGGTTTTGTTCAAGGAAAAGCAGTGTGAACTTCCCCTTTGTGAAACACTCCCCAAGTTATCTTTGCTGAATATGCACAATTTCATTTCAGAGTTTGGCCTAACTGTGCGTAAGGAGATGTATAATCGAAGTCTAAGGTTGAGGAAAGTGGCTCACCATAGAAGTATTGATGATTTATTGAAGAGTTATTGTCAGGTTCTGGATTATGGACTCCTTGCCATGGTATCGTCGTTTTCTGACAGAGAGGAAGAAGAAGCTGTGTTTCACCAGAAGTTTGTAACTGGCCTTCAAACTTTACAGGCTTTGGGTTTTCAGTACTTTCTCTATGGTACAATCTTTTGGGAGAGAGACAGAAAGCAAAACCTGGGAAAGTCAATTCTAAGTCATCTCACCAGTTACGAGGAACACTCTGACTGCTTGTCATGCGTTGGAGAGCAAAAAGAAACTCCATGCTTTCATCCCTGCTGCCAGAATCTTGTGCTTCAGATGGCTGTTAACTATGGGCTCTTCTGTGTAACAATAGATGGTTGCATTGTACCATCTGATGATAGTATAATGAAAACATCTCAGACAGCTCCAAAGGAAACCCCTCTGTTAAGTAGCCGTACAACTGAGGCTAGTACTTCATGCCATGATAAAGACAGTATCAAAAGACCCAGCACCCAAGTCGGTGTTGATGAGCCAGTGTTCAATAAGGATGATCTGCTTGACCATACAAATGATGTAAATGTTGATGTTGGATCCAACAGATGCAGTACACCCCAAGGAAGTCTGAAAACCCATGAAGTCACCCTTGGTGAGCCATCCACATCATTGCTGTTCATGCCAGGAAGCAATCAAGGAATGCTATGGAAGCCAGCTGAGTTGAAGGACAAGTGTCAGCAACATCTAGAGAACATTGATCCTTATTGCAGTGAACTGGCCAAGTTTGTAATGCCCTTGAAGGGCTTTCTTGCAGCCATAAATCCTTCTCAAGATAATGCCACAGAAAGAAGTAACTTGAGGTACTTTTTAAAGATTATTGACAAGCATGCAAATAAAGATGTACAAAGCCAAGTGCGCCTAGGTAGCAACAATGGCAGTCAGGAGTGTATGCAAGTTCAAGGGTACAGCTCATTCTGTGGACTTTGTGCAATGAACAATGCATTAGGTTGTTCCAGGAAAGGACCTACTATGTTCAATTTGTTTGACCTAGATTTGGCAGCAGACATCATTTGGTTAAAACAGGTTTGTGAAGTTGGCTGTGGATTTTCTGTACCTTTAGAGCCTATGCGGGGTCTTGATGGTGACTACAGTATTTTAGCAATGGAGGAGGCAGCAATTAGGAAGAACTGTACATTTCAAAGACTAGATTTACCCTTGAGGGCACTTGTGGATGGTGCTGCAATTCCCTTGACCCCAGCAGTCTCCAGGAATTTTATTCCCTTCTTCTGGGATTGTTCCAGGCAGATGAGAGACCATCACTCATTGTGAGGACAAAGGAATATCACTTTGTTACTCTGCTCTTGAAAGCAGATGCAATTGTACTTCTTGATAGTCACAGGACATCTGCTCTTCCACTGTCCCTTAAAGATGGCCTAGGTTACATTCAGAGAGAAGCATATCAGAACCCAGATTTTGCTGCTGTAAACCTTCAAGGGCCTGGAACTTATGGCAATCCTGTGAGAGTGAATGACTTGCCAGAAGTTAAGCTGCACACAAATTTTCATTGCACACTGGATGAGGTGTGAGATTTAAGCAGTACCATAAGTGATGATACCATCATTGCCGCAATCCATGGACAAGTCAAAGCAAAAGATGTTCGTACCCTCAAGCCAGGTAACCAAATAAATGATGTCGTGATCAACTACATTGGCCCATTCTTAATGAGTCAGAAAAAGGATGTGTATGTGGCAAGCACCTTTTGGCTAAATCACTGCAGCCAAGAGCTGGGTCTTAAGGAAATGCTTAGGTGTGATTTTCACAAGTATGAAAAGTTTGTATTTCCTGTTCATTGCCCTGGTCACTGGTGGTCTGTCTTAATAGACAGGCCAATGAAGTTGTATGGGGAATTTGATTCCCTTTGTAAAGATCGAAGGAGTGATTATGTTTTTCAGGTCTTGTGCAGGGAATTCAAAACTGCAAATATTGATATTTCTTCATTTCGAAGGTTAAGTCAGGAGGAAAGAGAAAAGTTGCCTTCTCAAGGACAGAATGTTTTTGACTGTGGTGTCTTTGTGTTGGGTTTTATCAGTGCATTTGTCAACAACTTGGAAATGAATTTCAGCTTAAGAGATAGCCATTCCTGCGGAATTCATTTGCGAAAATTATCATGAATGGGCAACCAGTATGTGACATTAAAAATTGTCCCAGTACCCAAGAAAGTTGTCATCCAGCTTGTAAAGAAGGTGGCCATGGAAGTGTCCTTGGGCTAGTTGGTTGCTCTACCATTGAAACTATGAGATGTAGGGGTCAAGAGAATATTTGCAGTGACAAAGAATCTGGAGTAAGTGGTACAGGACTTATACATTGTGCTGGTGAAAACAGCAGTGCAAGAATACGTGAAGATGGAATTAAGAAATGCAGAACAGGAGTGAGTCCATTTAGTCCTGACAAAACCATGGAAGAGGTTTCTGTTGGTTTTGGTGTTGCTTTTCCTGGTAAGGATGAATTAGGGGATTTTGAGAAGGATTATGAAGATATGGAAGATGATCCATTTGTTGTCCCCCCTCCTCTTCTGCCATTAGACATTCAACTACGGGACAAGGACACAGAGTTGTCAAATGAAAACAATATTCAAGGTAATTAATATGTTGACCATTTTCACTCTGTCTCTTTGTTTTTGTAATATGAATTTTTTGCTATATTGTTCCATAATTATTCATCTCTATAAACCATGTTTTTTTGTTATTTGCTAAAGAAAGCATTGTTGTGCCTTTTTACAGCCAGTGAACCAGATGATGAAGATTTGGTCTTGTATGAGCTCCTCAAGCCTCCTTATGATGCTTCTCACGAGGTATGCAGAATTTGTGAGTGATCTGTGGTTTTCTTCTGCTTGGGTTTTCTCTTACATTACAATTATTATTATTATTATTATTATTATTATTATTATCATCATCGTCATTATCACTATTATTATTTTTACCGCTGTTGTTGTTGTTGTTGTTGTATACTATGCAGAGATGTTCTCGTAACATGCCCAGTAGTTTAGGGGAATATCATTATTATTATTACTATTATTATAATCATTTTATACTATGCAGAGATGTTCTTGTTAACATACCAAGTAGTTTAGGGGAATATCATTATTGTTCTTATTATTATTATTATTATTATTATTTTAGTACTATTACTTTGTGTTTTGTTTCCCTTGATGACTAGTTTTGGATGTTTTTTATTGCCTTGTGTCTGCTATGAATTTTAAGTTAAATTATTATAAATACATCTAATGATTAATAGTCCTTTAATTGCTAAATTTGTTTGTTGGGTTAACATAACGATGCGGTTGTTTTCATTGTCCCTTGAGTTAATTTATAGCATATTATCATTAACATACTGATACTTGGTAAGTGGTACTTACCCGATGAAATTAAGCCAAATGTGCATTTTAATACCAATTTGGTGAAGACAGTCTTTCACAAGCCAAGTGTCATTAGATTTTCTTTCCTAATGGAGACTGATTTTCTTCACAGCTTCCAACCCTACAGATGCTCTATTCTAAAGAAGAAAGGAAGGTATTCCAAGGCCTTAACCCCATCACTGAGCAATATCTTTTCAAACTAAGGAAGGAGAAAGGGATAAATGTTCCAAGAGGGTGTTACCATGCAGTGATGACCACAGAAGAAATGGTAGATTTTGATTACTGGAGGCAGGTAAGGAAGGGGAAGTCGAGACAAAGATTTTTCCATTACAGGTGGGATAGAGCCTTCGAAGTTTGGACCAAGGAGACCACAGAAGAGTTGATAGATGTGGCAAGTATCTTAGAGCGAGTTGATAGTGATGGATGGGTCTTATTGAACATCACAGAACAGTATCACTATGAAATGTGGAGAGACTGGAAATGGAGGCAACTTGAGGAGAAAGACCTTTTGTAATTTTAAATAAAATCAATAAGGCAAGCTATTTGGCACAGTGTAATACTAATAATTAACCCTTTAACTCCTATGTGTGACCAAGTCAGAATTTCTCTTTACACTATCAATACAATATCAAGCAGACAAGTGATGAGAATAAAGAAAATTATTGATAAGGGGATTATTAGTTGATCCAATACCAAATTCTCAAAACTAACATCACAAGAACTATATGGCAGACAGTAAGGAGAAATACTAATGAGATCTTGGGAGTTAAAGGGTTAAACACTTAATGGGTCATGTGTTCATTCTAACAGTTTCAATTGGGTTTTGAAGCATGCTTAATTCAAGTCATATCCAAAATTCCCTTGCTTCACATTGTGAATTGTACTTAGACATGGCCAGAGAACATCAACAGAGAATGTGACCTCTTAAGCATGTTCCCATCAGACCTATGAATTTGTCCACAAAACCTCCTATGGAATTGTTGAGTTCCAGAGTTTCACATCTAGTGCATTTCCAGAGCAGTAGAATTTAAAAAAATCGACACAACAACATGTCCTCCACCCCTAAATTATCTGATATCAATAATTGCTAATATGAACTAAATTATCAGATATATATAATCTACACGACGTGTGTATCACTGGTACCTAGTAAATGATCGGTCACCTTTCTCCCAAAATGGCGGCTTCCAATATGGAAATCAGGATGGAAACTGATGAATATTCAGAAGGTATTTGCATTTTCATGCGAACAAGTTTTGCTTTAATTTGTTTTGGCCTTCTTTTCCAGTCTTCTTAGATGCGTCTTATGTGTCTTATGCACTTGTACAGGTGTACATGTGGACGTTGAGAGAGAGGACTCTCGAAGTGTTAGCCACGGAAAAAGGAAGATAGGCGAGGATTTTCGAACAGTCTGTAGATGCTTGACTGATCCTATTATTTTTATTTCCATTTTCGAAAGCTTGTATTTTTCCTTATGTGGCCTATAATTTGCCGCTTCATTCTTGTATGCCTTGATCTTGTTCTTTGTTAAGCTTAAGGCAGTTAAGCATAGATGCCAACCTGACGAACCTAAAATCGTTAAAACCCGGGAGATCTCTGTCTTCTCGACTCCAAATATAAGTTATTGGATTAAGAAAAGTAGAGGTCCGTTGATTCTACAACAAAAAAGCCACAAAAAAGCATTAAATATCATCCAAAGATGTTCAAAAAGCGGCGAAAATAAGTGTAGAAATTCGTAGGTCAATGGTAGGTAAAACATTTAATTCTTTCTTCATACACAGGCACAGCCTGCTTCATACATGTCCGGGAGATTTGGTCACCCGTACTTGACATCGGGAAAGTTTACATAGATGTATAAGCTGAAATCATACCTTAATTGCAATACATTGTAAGTTATTTTAACTTATACTACAGATTAAACAGATTTGTTTGTTCACCAAATAATGCACCAGTCATTTGAAGCTCCCTGTCCCCCCTCCTTGGGCATGAGCGGGGTAAAGGGAGACCTTCCCTTCAGATTGCATTCACTCCATTTTGGTCCCCCGTTAGGCGGGGAATGCCAATTACATTGACTCACTCGACTGATCAGATCATTCTGCAATTATTGAAGCGACATTTCGCTAACCGAGGTGGCCTCCCCTATAAGCCTGGTGGTTTCTTAGAGGTCTCCTCACCTACATACAACTGTTATCATTGTACTTTTATTTAAATAATGGCTAATAAATGATTATGATTATGATGATGATGAAATACAGCAAATTATAATGCTTTGCAAAGTTTCTTTTTGAAATGTATCGATGAAGGCTATTATAACAAGAGAAATTTTCAAAGTCGGTTCATGAAAGGTAGGCAGATTTCAATGATATTGCATTCATAATTATGATTGACTCATTGCAGCTCTTATCTCAGAAGACTTGATTGTCTACGACCTATTTGATATTATGATTAAGCTGAAAGTTAATATGAAATTTTTTGGGGGCCATCTGGATTCATGTCTTATCTTTTTCAAATAGTGGTCTTGTTCCTTGTCCATTGTGGGGCCTTTACAAGTATATTGCTAGCTGCACTGAAATCAGCGTGTTCATTTGATCCCCTGTTTATAATACGCTTGACTATAACAAGTTTCCTTTTACAAGGGAGTACCATGTGTGTGGAACATATGCAGGCGGGGGAGTTCACCATTCAATTTTTCTCCCATGGACCAGGGACTTCACGGTCGGTACTCTGGCTTCACTTGCTTTCACTTGCATTAAAAGTGAATGTCTTGCTCATGCCTGAGGGGGGTGGAGGGTTGCAGGGGTTTCAAATGACTGGTGCACAACATACTTCATTCGAACTAAAGCCCGAAGAGTTTAAGCCGGTACAGAATTTGTGTGTTATTTTGGGGTACTCAAAAAAAGTTATGTATTATACCAAGATTAACTGGGATGGGTCACATGGTTTACATGAAGTTCTCAAATTTCTGGGGTTTTAGTCATCGTTTGTGTTTGGATGTTATGTACAAGTTTATGCTGTTACATTGTATTTGTACCCACCCTCCCCACCCTTTGGTTGGTAGGGAGGTTGTCGTTTATCTTTTTCCTCCATATCCTTTGGGAAGGCTATTGTTATAGTTTGATTATGACTGTTATTCATGCACTCAACTTTTTTTTGGAACAAAGCATATTGAAATTGATCCAAATGAAGACCATATGCTTGCACTGTAAACTCAAAGCTCATATATTTACAAACAAAACTATGATATCATACGTATTTATAATATGAATTTAAAATGAACCTACCTTTGAAGATTTTGATGAAACCTTCTAGGCTCTTTTCTTGCGGCCACCAAACCACAATATCTAAATTATTTCGGCCCCCGAAAATCATCAATGTTGTACCGTACTGTGCCATGGCTTTTTTGTGTTTATTTTCTTTCATGTGGAATGTGAATTTATGTGGGTGGTGGTGGGTCATGTCTATTTTCCAATGGGTTAAAAAGTTATCTGCATTGTTTATTTAGGGCTAATTTTTTTGATGATTAATAAAGCAGGTTTGTGTTTTAAAAAAGAAACGATGTATAATTCTTTGTTTATGAGTGAATTGTCAAATGCCCCACCCCAGACAGCCCGTTATGAGCAAATGCCTCATGGTGGGGACCTACAACTTGTCTAAAACCCGTCTAAAACCCAAATTCCTGGGGGGGTGCTCATTCAAATTGACAAAGCCATAAGTCTCAAGCAATTTTCTTTATCTACAAATGAAAAAGGGTCATGTCTTGAATTTCCATCAATAATGTGAGAAAGAATGAAGCAGCTACTCACGCTTGGAAATTTTGACCTCAAATTGGGCCAAGGAAATGTCCACTAGATTCCAGTCCTTTTAAGGCCAAATTTCGCTCGGCCATTTTCATGGCGACTCAGAGGGACCCGGGGAGTCATCTATTTTGCCTGTTGCGGGAGACTTGTAATGAAAACAAACGTTTGGCGCTAAAAAATAAAATCTATTCCTTTCAAGCTTTAGTTTGATGTCTGATTCATCGACTTTGTCCATATTTCTTGATTTTTGCATTCGTAGTGAACACAGGGCTCCAAAGAACGATCGCAGTTACAAATATAAGTCTTCAGTCGACTTCAAAAACGGAGGTAAATAATGTTAAAGCACTCGTTTTGCTCAAAAAGGAAACGGTAGAACCACAGAAGAGATATTGATCGTTTATAATTTCGAGTTGAGCGGTCATAATTTTGCTTTTATATGTGTAAAAATTTGTAACAAAAATACTCAATTTTAATTGAAAGGAAATAGCCTGTGGCCCATGACCGTGGCGATCGGGCAATGGGAAGTAAGAAGAGAAGAACCCCTCGGAGATCGCTTGCATTTTCGCAGAAGAAACGATTCCCTGTAGCTGAACTAGCTAGAGAAAGGGCTACCCTTCGAAAAGAGTATCTGTCAAAGAGTAAAGAGCTCTCTGCTCTGAGAAAAAAGTTAGAGCGCCTACAAAAAAATGGCGAGAAAATACGAGAATGTGTGGATCAGCTTGAGCTTGAGGTGACCCCGCCAACTCAAAGCCGTGCGACAGCATTTGAAATCTTGCAAAACACTTCTACAAGTAGGAAAAAAAGCCCAACTGAACTCACTGGAGAGGGTAAATTAAATTTACCGAGACGAAGTGCCCACAGAAGGCAATTAGAGACCCTGATTGCTGCTTCAGAGGTGAACGGAGGTTCCGTGGAAGATAGAACTCCTGCTCTTGATGGAATGTTTTCCACTGTTCTCAAATATGGCAAAATGGCTGATATTTCTAAATATTTCGATTCTTCTAAAAAGCTTAAAAGGGCAGCTGCGATGAAAATAAATGCTCAAGCGAAGGAGTACGAAGAAAGCAATGAAAATTTCATCCGTTCCTTATCTCTACTGTATGCAGGGGGATCATTGAAAAAGTAAAATACCAGCAGGGGAGATCAGCAATGGTTATGAGACATACTGGGAAAAGAACCATGAAAGGTTATCTTTCAAGGGAGAGAATCAAATTTGGCTTTGGAGTTCCCATTCCAAGGCCACTTGCTTACAGTGCTCTCATGCACAAAATTGAAGAAATCAATGTTGGAGAGACCTTGTCAGTGAGAGAAACACTGTGCACTACCTTACCCAGGGATCAACGAGTTGATGGGGTCTACAGAGACTTAGAGACAATGCTAATTATGCTTAGTCAATTTTACTTTGAAACAAATGAATTTAGAAAGGACAATGACAAACTTAATTGGTTTGGTCACAAAGAAGGATCCTTTAAAGTGGCAATTGGGGGGGGATGGAGCACCCTTTGGGAAGTGGGATGAGTCAATGTCCTGGTTGGTGAGTTTCTTAAATGTTGGGCCAAGAGTGGCTAGCCCAAATGACAATTTTCTTTTATTTGGTGCCAACTGCAAAGAAGACCACCCATGTGTAGAGCAATTTACTCTGCAATTAACCTCCAAGATTGAAGCAATTGAGAAGAAAACATATACAGTGTCAGAGAAGCAAGTAACCTTCACTTTTGAACTGGTTCCCTCAGACATGAAATTTCTGGCTTTCCTTAATGGGGAACTTAACAATGCTGCCACTTATTTTTCCAGCTTTGCAAATGTATCAAAAGAGGACTGTGTTACACTGAATGGAAAATTTGGGCTAATGAATGATTGCAAGTGGAAACCATGGCCATACAAAGATAGATTAAACATTGCCAAACAGGTAGAAAGTTTTAAGGCAAAGCTTCCCTCCAGCCTTGCAGCCTCAACAAAAAGAACAAAAATCACCAAATTTATTGCCAGTAATAAATCAAGGCAGGAATTTCAGCCACTGATTGGAAAGTTGTGTGATAAAGAGGTTGTAGAGCCCCTTCACCTTAAAAACAATGGGGTACAGCATTTACACACAATGCTATTAAACCTAGCAATTTCTTCAAGTAACCTCCCACAGAAGATCTCCAGCCTATCACACCTATCCCCAGCATGTGCAATGTCAAGGTACATGAAGGCACTAGAGTGTGATGTAAAAGCTGGACGTTTGAAAAAGCAGCTAGGAAAGTGGATGCTGGAAGATAGGTCTAAGGACAAAGACTTTTCTTACAGACTGACTGGAAAGGACTCAAGACTTATTTTGCATGGGTTTATGTACCTTGTGAATGCCATCAGGGGGGATTCAGATGATCCCAAATTGCTTATGAAACTTTTGTTCATTGTTTTCATTGCAATGAAGCTCAGAGATTGTGCCTCCATTTTTTCAATGTACCACATTACTCAGCCAGCCATTGATGAACTCAAGGTCTTAGCTCGGGATTACTTCACAGCAGTCACACTCTTCACAGGCACTGTATCAGGGACAGTTTGGAGCATTGGACATTTGGTCCCAGTTCACACCCAGTGGGTATTTGAGAAATATGAAACTGGATTAGGAGTGAACACCATGCAAGGGAGGGAAGCCAAGCATGTTCAAATTGCCAGCTATGCAAGAAACAGCCTTTATAAAGACCGCTGGAATCAGGTATTCAGGCATGATTACATCAGTAAACTTTGGCTCCCTCTCCGCCAGCCATCTCTCTTGACATATCATCAATCAAGAGACAGCCTCATCCCCAATCGCATTACCACAGATGCACAACACTTTTGCTCCTGTGGGTTTTCCAAAGGTGAACACGACGACAAATGTTTCTTTTGTGGTCATAAATTCATGGATGAGATCAAGAAGTCTGTTGCGGAGGGAAAGCCTACTAGAGAGTGTTTGAAGTACTTGTCTTAACTTGGTCGTGGCTTAGTCTTACAAGCCTAGTGGCCCATGACTGCCAGAGCTTATCCCAGTTTCCGTAGCATGAAGCAACTATTGTCAGGTTTCCCTGACAGTTTGCTGGTACCCATTTATACTCCTGGGTGGAGAGAAGCACTATGGAGTAAAGTGTCTTGCCCAAGAACACAACACAATGACCTGGCCAGGGCTCGAACCCGGACCTCTGGATCCGGAGTCCAGCGCGCTAACCACTAGGCCACCGTGTCTCCGACTAACTATAAATCGGAGTCAAAACATTGTACCAAAGAAATAACAGAATTGGGATCATGTGTCAGACACTCTCCGGCTACCTCAATTATTTTCATAATAATAACAAATTCTGAGAGCGTGAACCTATTTTAATAACCGGGAAAGAAATTTTATTTTAATACATACATACATACATACATACATACATACATACATACATACATACATACATACATACATACATACATACATACATACATACATACATACATACATACATACATACATACATACATACATACATACATACATACATACATACATACATACATACATACATACATACATACATACATACATACATACATACATACATACATACATACATACATACATACATACATACATACATACATACATACATACATACATACATACATACATACATACATACATACATACATACATACATACATACATACATACATACATACATACATACATACATACATACATACATACATACATACATACATACATACATACATACATACATACATACATACATACATACATACATACATACATACATACATACATACATACATACATACATACATACATACATACATACATACATACATACATACATACATACATACATACATACATACATACATACATACATACATACATACATACATACATACATACATACATACATACATACATACATACATACATACATACATACATACATACATACATACATACATACATACATACATACATACATACATACATACATACATACATACATACATACATACATACATACATACATACATACATACATACATACATACATACATACATACATACATACATACATACATACATACATACATACATACATACATACATACATACATACATACATACATACATACATACATACATACATACATACATACATACATACATACATACATACATACATACATACATACATACATACATACATACATACATACATACATACATACATACATACATACATACATACATACATACATACATACATACATACATACATACATACATACATACATACATACATACATACATACATACATACATACATACATACATACATACATACATACATACATACATACATACATACATACATACATACATACATACATACATACATACATACATACATACATACATACATACATACATACATACATACATACATACATACATACATACATACATACATACATACATACATACATACATACATACATACATACATACATACATACATACATACATACATACATACATACATACATACATACATACATACATACATACATACATACATACATACATACATACATACATACATACATACATACATACATACATACATACATACATACATACATACATACATACATACATACATACATACATACATACATACATACATACATACATACATACATACATACATACATACATACATACATACATACATACATACATACATACATACATACATACATACATACATACATACATACATACATACATACATACATACATACATACATACATACATACATACATACATACATACATACATACATACATACATACATACATACATACATACATACATACATACATACATACATACATACATACATACATACATACATACATACATACATACATACATACATACATACATACATACATACATACATACATACATACATACATACATACATACATACATACATACATACATACATACATACATACATACATACATACATACATACATACATACATACATACATACATACATACATACATACATACATACATACATACATACATACATACATACATACATACATACATACATACATACATACATACATACATACATACATACATACATACATACATACATACATACATACATACATACATACATACATACATACATACATACATACATACATACATACATACATACATACATACATACATACATACATACATACATACATACATACATACATACATACATACATACATACATACATACATACATACATACATACATACATACATACATACATACATACATACATACATACATACATACATACATACATACATACATACATACATACATACATACATACATACATACATACATACATACATACATACATACATACATACATACATACATACATACATACATACATACATACATACATACATACATACATACATACATACATACATACATACATACATACATACATACATACATACATACATACATACATACATACATACATACATACATACATACATACATACATACATACATACATACATACATACATACATACATACATACATACATACATACATACATACATACATACATACATACATACATACATACATACATACATACATACATACATACATACATACATACATACATACATACATACATACATACATACATACATACATACATACATACATACATACATACATACATACATACATACATACATACATACATACATACATACATACATACATACATACATACATACATACATACAGACAGACAGACAGACAGACACACACACACACACACACACACACACACACACATACATACATACATACATACATACATACATACAGACAGACACACACACACACACATACATACATACATACATACATACTTTTATTGATGCTCCCTAGAAAGGGTTTTTCAGCTAAACACAATACAATTACAAATACAGATTTAAATTTAAATTAATTAAGAATATAAATGTAATTATAACTATAATAAATGTCAAAAATATTCTAAATGTAACGAATATTCTAAATGTACAGTGTTGTTAGTAAATCTGCTTAATAGTTTCCTTAAGAGAATAATTTTTATTGTTAGGGGTCTGCCAGAGACTGTTCCCCTTTTCTATATTTTAATTCCACTGAGGGCATTGCAACAATAACATATAAGACAATTAATGTACCCACAATTGTGTTAGAAGTGTATAAAATCATAAATATAACATCTATTACATATATGTTGTTGTCTCGACTCGATTACAATTTAAGAATGTACCACTGCATCCAATCAATACTGGAAAAACAAACTGCTCCTGTTTCAATGCTGAATGATGCCAAATGCATTCCAGTACCCGTAATGGAAATTAAATTGTAAAATTTCCTCTTTAAACTTGTATCTCATAATTCCATTCTTCCTGTCGTCAACAATAAGTTTTACCACCCCTTTTCCAGCTCCTAGCTCCTTTGTAAATGCTTCGCAGTCCTCAAATTTATTGAACAAAGCACACAGTCTTCTCATATTTGTGAATGTTATTGTCACTGAACCGGGTTTCTCCGAAACATCTACACCATAACTTGTGCGATTTACGATCCCTTTGTTTAATAGACTGAACACTTCCTGCGGCATCGGAACATCGAAACAGATCACCCAAGGATGGATTTTACTCATCCGTGGAGTAAGGCGTGTATTAATTCCATTCTTAGCTCTTATCATTGTTCGTTCCAACATTGGATATACATGACTGATTTCATGCTCGTGTCGATAGCGAAGGGGACCATATTTTCCTTTCACAACAGCTTCGGCCAGTTTCTCTAGTGCGTTAAATGTCTCATCTAGATCTTTCAACTTGTGAACATTTGAAATCTGGCGTTCGAATTTCGATTTCTGCCGCTTTAATGCTCCTTTGATCCCATTAAAAAGTTCTTCTTGGTCAGGCTCACTTTGGGACGCCATTTTGATTTGTTTGTGTACATGGGCCCAGACCCTGCGCGGCCGAAAGAGTTTGGCCCAATTTGAGGTCAAAATTTCCAAGCGTGACTATGTTTCCAATCTGATTTTACTCTTCAGTTACCTTTAAGCTTAGTTATGCTATTACTTTGTTTTATAATATACAAAAACCATAAATATACTTTGAGTTTTATTTTCCTGCTTTCAGAAGTACTTGGTAGTATATTTATACGTTAAAAATCATTTCATTAGCATACCTTTTAAGTTTAATAGGAAGAAAGTGTTATAAAGCAAGCAAAATGATATAATAACTTCATCAGTCATTATCAGTGGCTAATTACCTCTGAGAGTGCAGACAATCATGATAAAAGTTGTTTTCATCAAAGAATTTGGAGCAATGAAGATAACTACCATGATCCCCCACGGGCCATTCTCACAGGGGTAATTGTCCATTTGCATTATTGAGCCTTCATTTAACACCTATATTAAGTCCTAAAAACTTAATTTTGAGAACACCTGTCATTCAGACCGGTTGCCAGAAATAGTATTTACTCCCCCTCTATACTTCATCCCCATCTCACAAAGTGTTCTTGTAAGGCCAACTTGCCTAAATAGCCTAACTGGCTCATAGCTCCAGCACTTAACTCCCGTTTCTGTAGCATTAAGCGGCTGAGAGTTTTGCTACTCCCCTGGGTGGGATTCTAGTCCATCTCAGGTTACTTCCCAGCAGTAAATTCATCAGTACCCATTTATATACCTGGGTGGAGAGAGGCACTATGAAAGTAATGTGTCTTGCCTAAGAACACAACGCAGTGCCCTGGTCGAGGCTTTAACCCAGATAGCTCGATCCGGAGTCCAGAACACTAACCATTAGGCCACCGCGCCTCCCATAGACCAACTTGCCATTTCCCTAAACATTCCCTGAAACAATCATTAATACAGTGTATATCATCTATAGTAAAAATTGATATAGCATACATAAATTGTTTGTTAAATTTGACACTGACATATTGCATAAATTTTATTTTTTTAAAACTAACAGTCTGATAACACTTTTATAACAGTGTTAACTTCAGGTAGTTAGAATTTTACTCTGCAGGTTGTGGATTACTAAACATGGATTATTTATTTATTATTATTATTTTTTATATTTTACATGGATTATTTATACTATGTCACTAATATGTGTGCATATCTTTACAGACCTGTCGGGCCTGTGGTGAACAAGCTCCCATAGCTTTAAGGAAATGTAGAACTTGTGGAGATGAGTTTCCCAAAAAGGAAAAAGATTGGGCATCCATAAGAAAGCTTAAAAAACCTAATCCCACCGTGCAGCGAGACCTCTTGGAACGTAGGGTAATTAATTTAATTCAGAAAATTGTAGAATTGTAAATTGAACTTTTGACGTGATGCTCAACATTTCTCTGGGCTACTTGGCGTGAAGTCAGTTAACAAGACACTTGAAGATTCGAGTTATGTAAGTGTTTGTAATTAATCCATTCCTTGAGAAGACCTGTTAAGCACCACCAAGCGCTGGAACAAAAAGGCGGGAGTGGCATATAAAGAGGTGGAGGAGGCCCTAGTAGGGGAAGGGGGTGATCTGTCAAGCCTGCAGTCCAGACAGGTGTTTTACCCATATGAGAATCAGAGAGGATAGGGTACTAAGCACAGTAGTAGGGGTCAGTAAATATGGAAAGCTTCTACAGTCAGGCACTTGACTTTCATTTATACTATTAGTAACTTGCAAGGAAGAAAGCAGTTTAATTTCAAGGCCTACCCAAAGTGGAAGACAAAAGGCCTTATGGTTAGTAACTGCACTTGACAATAAGAAAACACACATCACTGGGCCAGAGGGGACAGATTTAAATGGGGTGTCCGAGCCAAAGGATCATAGAAGTATGAATTGAACTAGGCATAGCCCCTGCCCCAATGGGGCACTTGGCTCATGTGCAAACCTCACCTTTATCATTCCCTTCATTACTCATAATGATTTGCACTCCTCAAGAGGCCAGTCAACATGCAATGAGAAATTTAATATGTTGGGTCATTCTGGCCTTTGACTTTCTTAGAGGAGTAATAGAGTGTTTTGTTATTCCCAAAGACCAAAGTTCCTTCTTGTGCCACCCTCCCCTAAAAACATTCAATGTAAGTATATCATTGTGCAAGACTACTTCCACAATACTAAAAAAACTTACATATGTAAAATTTGTTCTTTTTACCCCCCCCCCCTCCATTCCAAAAAAAACAAAAAACAAAAGTAAAAAAAAAAACAAAGAAACCCTCTTGTTAACAGCTTTCATAATAATGGGTTTGAAGTCACCATGAATTAAATTTTTTTATAATGTATAAAATTGCCTTGAAACCAAAGGGAACCTCAAGATTACTAGGTTCCAACAGCACAGAGGTAAAATCCAACTGAGAAGAAAGATGCATAGCTAACAATGGGAAAGATTGAGATGAACTTGACAGGGCCTGAATTTGTCAAGATCTGGCATGAAGGAAGATATAAGCTTCTTAGAAGGGTTCTTGTTATTTTCATTCTACTATGCATTTTGAAATGGGATGTTATTATTTTTGGCAGGCAGATATACTGAATCACCATTGCGACTATGATATAGTCATTATGTTTAAAAGAAAGCACCTTAATGGTGTCTCGATCTCAACATATGGCACTCTTGGGCTTGTGGAAGCCTTTGTCTCAGGAGAAGGAGTAATGGGGACCACATTTAAAGATATGTTTGAGGCCTTCTGTGAGGAATATGGTGATTACCTTAAGATTTATTCCTTGTCATGATTTATCACTTTGAAACTAAGAATGATCAAATATCTAAATTGCAAAATAGAGGTCTCATTTTTGTAAAGAAATTAATATAAAGTAGACACTATTATGAAAGACACTGTAAAAATCAATATGTACAGAAACGTTGCTCTGTCCTTTTAATACAGAATTAGCATGATGTCATTTTCGTGCAGAATGATACCAATTAATTGACCAGTTTTCATTGTTTCATATTGTTAAAGGAAATTGAAAATTACGTATTCATTTTACAAGTGCAATAAAATATTTTCAATATCTTTATCAGATCTATCTTCAAGGCTTTCCTTCAGTTTGATAGAGTTTGAAAATTGCCCATGCATGCCGATTTGCTTCTCATATTGTACATTTATTAATCATTTGTATCATAGTAAGCTTTATTTCCAGTGCCATTATAGTATAAGCTAATTTTTTTTGTGATTGCCATTATTTATAAATCACAGGGCTATCAAAGTATGCTAGTAGATGGGATTCGAAAGTCATAAAAAAGTTTTTGCAGGGGAGGTGGGGGGGAGGGGTGAAACCGGTTGCTTATAGGTTTTTTAACCAAAATAATTAATCACTCTGACTCGTGTTCAGTTGTATTTTAATGAATTTGTCTTTCCAGGAAAGAAGAGTGATGTTGGAAGTGAAGTCAGAGCACCACCACTCAATGGTATGACATATATATATATATATATATATATATATATATATATATATATATATATATATATATATATATATATATATATATATATATATATATATATATGCATGCTCACTAGTTTATCTAGTTTGAGCACTCTGGCATGGCTTAGATGATACCACACGTGTAAGATCACTTGGGGTGGCTATATAGCCTTACCTCCATCCTAGCATCAGCACTGCACTGATGAGGCCCAGAAGGCCGAAACAGTACTGAAAGCTTCTCGGCCTCTTGGGTAAGGTTAAAAGGCTTATGAAAAGTTTATTTTCCTTGCTTTTGCAGCAATTGGTCAACATGGACAGCCAGGAAAGTGAAAATATCAGCCAGTTTACTACAGATAACTCGACAGCGAATCCAGGAGACGTCGTAGACGCAAGCGTGGTAGAAGGTTCACAGTCCTGGGGCGCAGACGTGGAAATCGAAATCCCTGAGGTACTAAAAAATCTGGAAAATAAGGGTGTGAAATTTCAGGCCGTGCCTTTTTTGAATGCTCCTAGTCAAAGTAGAATCACGAAGGATCGCTCTATTTATTTTAGCGTTGATACAACCGTCAAATCGCAAATAATTCTCGAAGCTTTTGACGCGGCAGAAATCGATATTGACGCTATCACCGGAATCCAGAGAAAGGCGTCCAATAGATCTTGGATCGTGACTTTTAAGAGCCGTGCAGCTAAAGAAGCCGCTCTTGAAACACCTTTTGTCGTGATTGCCGGTCTCAAAGTGTTCCTGGACGACTGCGAAAATCGTTTGGTCCTCCGCTGAACTACCCGACACTGCCGTGATTGGCCGACTCAGCCACTACGGTCGTGTCCTTTCATTTCGGCGCGACAAAATTGCACAACATATCGAGAATGGAGTAAGAACGGCTCGAATGGCGCTACATCGAACTATCCCTGCCAACATCAACATAGCTGGTGAACCTATCAAAATATGGTACCCAAATCAGCCAAAAGCTTGCCGGAATTGTGGAGCTACTGACCACATGGCCAAAGACTGCTCTGCAGTCCGTTGTTTTAATTGTGAATGCCCTGGGCATCGAGCTCAAGAATGTAAAGACTCGCCAAGATGTTCCGTTTGTTTAGCGGACAACCATTCCATGCCTCAATGCCCCTTCCTGCTCTTCAGCGCGAACGTCGATAGTGAGCCAACGCCACCTAAAACTGAAAAGGAAAAGAAACAAGAGCGAGCCCAGCGCGCCAAGGAAAGAGAAGAAAGGCAGAAAAAACTACAACAACAGAGAGAACAACAGCGACAACAAGAAGAACAACAGAAATTACTAGAAAAGCAGGAACAGCAAGAACAACAGAAACAACAAGATCAAGAGAAACAACGAGAACAACAACGCGACGAAGGTAGAAGAGAACGACCAAGAGAACGAAGAGACGAGCGAGGGAGGAGAGACGACAGAAGAGAGAGAGATAGAAGCGATCGAGATTATTATCGCGGCCGCGATGACCGCGATAGATCTTCCCGCCGTGACTACTCTGGCTCCGAAACTGATGATGATGGATGGGAGAGAGCTAAACCTAGGAGAAGGCGGTACAGATATTAATTTTTTATTTATATTCAATGAGTAAGCTTAAAATAATTTCTCTAAATGTGCGAGGACTCGGGTCCTCCAGTAAAAGTCGAAAAATTATTCAAGAATTAAATTATTCAAACTGTGACATAATCCTTTTACAAGAAACACATGTCTCATGCAAAAAACAAGCGGAGGAATTCGAAATACTCTGGCGCGGCAAATGTCTGTGGTCCTTCGGGACTGGCAGGTCTGCCGGTGTTGCCATCCTCTTTTCTCTAAACTTTCCAGGCAAAATTATCCGTTTTTTGACCGATTCCGAAGGAAGAATATTGAGCTTACTCATTGACTACTATAATTCTAAACTAAATTTAGTAAACATTTACTCTCCCAATACTATTTCGGATCGTAAAAGTTTTTTCTCTTGTCTGCACAATTACTTTCTCTCCCAAGGGGACCTAGTGATCGGGGGAGACTTTAATTGTGTGGACAATGTCCTAGATAAATTAAATTGTTCCGCCATCCTATTGTCTGATCAAAAACTTCTCCGATCCCTTTGTGCTGACTTCTCACTTACAGACATTTGGCGCAAAAACAACCCGCGCAAAGTAACTTTCACCTGGTCTAATAAAGACCATACCCAGGCATCTAGAATTGACCGCTTTCTCGTCGCTAAAGGCTTAACCCTAGTAACGAAATGTAATATTCTTCCATGCGTATACGACCTATCCGATCATGACTTTGTAAAAATTGAACTAACGACTAACCCTTCTAATCACGGTCCTGGAATTTGGAAGTTCAACAGCTCTTTACTCTCAGATGTAGAATTTAAAAACATTATGTCAAAATCGATTAACAACTTTAAGCTTAAAATCCCCGAATTCGCCTCCCTCCGCGAATGGTGGGATGCTCTAAAAATTGAAATCCGCAAAACAAGTATTTCATACTGTATCCGTAAACAGAGAACAGCAAATGCCACAAGAATCCTAATTACTAAGCAATTAACCCATGCTAAAAACGCTTTACATTCTAATCGCTTAAATAACCCAGGTGTAATTAGCGATTTGGAAAGCCAATTGTCCTCTCTGATCTCGAAAGAAGCCGAAGGAGCTAAAGTCCGCTCCCGAGCGCAATGGTTCGAAGAAGGTGAGAAACCAACACGCTATTTCTTCCGTCTGGAGAAAAAACGAGCTGACATGAATAGTTTTGAATCTTTTTTTGACGAGAACGGTGTTCTCAGAAATTCTCAAAATGATCTTGAAAGAATTTTAACCAATTTCTACAAGAATTTATTCACCCAAGATCCTCTTGATATGCGAATTCAAACTGAAATAATTGACGGCCTCGAATTTTCACTGACTGATTATGAGCGCAATCTATGTGAAGGCCCTTTTTCTAATAAAGAATTACTTACTGCATTGGAAGGCCTTCAGACCGGCAAGTCACCCGGTTCTGATGGTCTCCCAACAGAATTTTACTTGTGTTTTTGGAACGATTTGAGCGAATCTCTCCTTTCTGTTTTGAACGAGGCCTTTCTTGCTGGCTCCCTCGCGGATAGCCAGTACGAGGGCCTCCTACGACTCATCCACAAAAAAGATGATCGACGCCTCGCAAAAAATTGGCGCCCAATTTCCTTGTTAAACACTGACTACAAGTTAGCATCTAAAATCATCACTGAACGATTGAAAAAAGTCATGAACTCCATCGTGCATTCAGACCAAACGTGCGGCGTGGTCGGCCGCACTATCTTCTCAAATTTGGCCTTACTTCATGATGCCCTCGACATGATTGACAAAACTAATGAACCGGGTATTCTCATTTCCTTAGATCAAGAAAAAGCTTTTGACCGAGTTGACCACGAATTCATGATGAGAGTATTGCGTAAATTTGGTTTCGGCCCCTCCTTTTGTGGGTGGGTCGAACTATTTTATTCTAAAGCCTTCTCTAGAATCATTGTTAATGGCTCCCTGTCCCCCCCTGTCCACTTAAGAAGAGGGGTGAGACAAGGATGCCCATTATCTCCTCTCCTTTATGTGCTAGTTTCAGAAGTATTATCAACGCAAATCCGTAATTGTAAAGATATTGAAGGTTTCCTGCTCCCCGGAGCAGGGGGCCTTCAATATAAAATATCCCAGTACGCTGACGATGCTACTTGCATCTTAAAATCCGAAAGATCTCTTTCTTCACTTCTCCGAGTCGTATCAAAATTTGAACAAGGATCTGGCGCTAAACTGAACACGTCCAAATCTGAAGCAATGTGGTTAGGAAAATGGCGAACTAGAATTGAATCTCCCTATGGCCTCAAATGGGTCACTAAAATGAGAGTGCTTGGTGTTTACTTCTCAAACGGCCTCGTCAATGTCGACGACGACAATTGGCGGGCCAAATTAGACAAACTAAGTTCGGTTCTAAATCTTTGGAAACAAAGAGACCTGTCTTTTATCGGTAGGACCTTAATTGTAAATACTTTAGGCGCAAGCCGTTTATGGCACGTTGCTAAAGTCATCCCCCCACCCCGTTGGGTGCACGATAGCTTTAAGTCGATCATTTGGCCTTTTATCTGGAGAGGAAAAATGGAAAATGTTAGTCGCGATCGCTGTTGTGCGCCCCCATCATCCGGGGGCCTCAACGTCGTTAATTTTAAAGCTAAGTGCGCTAGCCTGCGCCTTTCTGTTTTTTCCAGTTTAAGAGATGACTTTGGCACATCCAAATGGCATTACCTAGCTCGATATTTTTTAGGACATAAGCTAACTATTCTAGATCCCCGTTTTTCTTTTCCCACCAATTCTGCTCCCTCTTCCTTCCTTCCTTCCAA
Organism: Pocillopora damicornis; assembly: GCF_964200805.1. Classification (NCBI taxonomy): domain Eukaryota; kingdom Metazoa; phylum Cnidaria; class Anthozoa; order Scleractinia; family Pocilloporidae; genus Pocillopora; species Pocillopora damicornis. Next base: position 18,263,165 of record NC_142674.1, read on the forward strand.
TTACTACCGCCTTTGTCTAGATAATTTCCGTACCTTGCATCAGAAAACTGGTGCCTTACCTGATTTACTCACCAGTAAGAATTTATATCTTTTGTTGCTTGACCCCGTCTGCGTTGCACCCCGGTGCTCCGGTTTTTGGGCGTCTGCTATGGACCGCCCCATCAATCGTTGGGCCTGGGTGTGGCGCAAGTCTCGCCTAAAGCTAATTGAAAACAAGAAGAATGATCTAATTTGGCTATTGATCCATAGAATGATCCGCGTAAGATATCTCCTTAAGTCTTGGGGATACATCAATAATGACAAATGCGCGATCTGCGGAAAAACGGAAACTATTGAACACTGCTTCTTGGGATGTCCCAGAGTTGTGAAAGTCTGGGACCACTTCTCCCCCCTTTTCCGTGCTCTACTCGACTCCCCCTTCTCTATCTCCCCTACATCTATCTACTACCCTTTTTCCCTAGACAAATCTACCACCGCTATATCCTTATCTAACT